>NC_136015.1:20977109-21177109 GCF_048128805.1 Centroberyx gerrardi
TCTTGTCTTTTTCTGCTCCAGTATGTTTAATTTCACAGGTTTGACTCTTGTCATACTGAACACACTTTCTTCATTCGTCGCTCCCTCGCTCTCGTGTGTTCGCTGGTACGTTGATCCCGTCTTTCAAGTGCTGCATTCCTCCATTCCTCCGCTGTCACCGCTCACAGCACAGCCTGCTCATGACTGTTTCACAGTGACAGTGACAAATACAGGTGAAATCTGTATCCAGCAGCGGAAAGAGTGCTACAATTCCCTACTCAAGTTATAGTATTGTTGCTTTGCTGATATTTTACTCAAGTAGAAATAAAAGTACTGGTGTAAAAATCTACTTAAAGTAAAAAAGTAGCTCATTTAAAATGCACTCAGAGTACATTACTGACTTACTCTTTAGAAAAGAGAACGTTGTCAGCTGTGATCTTTTCCATGTGATTCTAAAAGGACGAGAGGACAGAGTTCAAACTCTATTCTTTTAATTGGAAAATTTGGAACTTACAAAATATAGTTCATAAATAAAGTAAAGCCAGATTACTGTCAATGTCAATTTACACTTGTCCAGTTTCTGTTGATCATGGAGAGACACAAAATCTGTCCTCTGTAATGGATGTGATTTAAAATGTAGGGAAGTACAATACTTCAGTATAAACGTACATTACACAAAAAAGCTACTCAATTACAGTATTGTG
This sequence comes from Centroberyx gerrardi, assembly GCF_048128805.1. Lineage (NCBI taxonomy): Eukaryota > Metazoa > Chordata > Actinopteri > Beryciformes > Berycidae > Centroberyx > Centroberyx gerrardi. The sequence goes on from NC_136015.1 coordinate 20,977,793, forward strand.
ACTAAATGTAATTAGTTACTTCCACCCTTGTCTGTATCATACCACTGTATGTATTTGATGCACTATGAATGGGACTCAAAAAGAGTCACAGGCCTGTTGGATGACACCCGGTTTACTCTAATTACCCACTGAGCACTACATGTTATTTCAATGTCGTGTCTCTGCTTTATCTGTCATGAAGCCCAGGATCTTTTTGGCTATGTACAGCCCAGTTTTAATGCAGAAATGCATTTAAACCATACATAAACAGCTGTAAATATAAAAAAATATACACCAGAGAGGTACATAAGTACAAAATAATGCTTTATTTTTGCCATTTACCCCAGAAGACTGCCTTCACCTCCTTTCACTTTTAAACCATATGTAGCCTCATTTTATCCTAGACGTCTATAACCATTAAGATGTCTTAACAGCTAATCTCAGTGTATGTTTAAGTCTAGGCCTTAAGTATGAAGGCCTAGAAAGCTGGACTACAACCCTATGAGTCCTTCCTTTAGAGAAACTCTGCTGGTTGCACACTGGAACTTACTGTGTCGTATTCATACCACTGTAAATTGGTTCACACCACATATTTAAGCCTCTGTTATGAGAGGAAGAGATAGGATTAAAGTGTGGATGGTTGTTGCTCAACATCGTGGCTTACAGCAGATCTTTTAAAACACTACGCACCTTTTGTGACGAACCATGACCCCGCTCTTTTGGTTTCAGGATCCGCCGTTCATTGTCTCTTCAGTCTGTAGATGTCTTGCAGGATGCATTATGGGATGGATCTTAATATACAGCAGAACCTGTTCTGTAGCAAACAAATTGAACTCATTAGTTTATATGTCTTGCGGGAGCGGTTTACAGGCTGCGTGCCGGGGATTTCCCTAGATTAATCTTACAATTAAATACCTGCAATTATATTTTACAAGATGTTTACTCATTTTGTGCTTTCTTTTTAATCTTTTCACAGTAAATAAAGCTGCTCTTTCTCCACATATCTTTAACAATAAGATATAACAATAAGTTATATCTTTAATGAGAGTTATTCATGCTTTTATATCCTCTCGCCTGGATTATTGTAACTCCCTTTATACCTGCCTCGCCCAGAAGCAAATCTCACGCCTCCTGCTAGTCCAAAACGCCGCTGCCAGAATGCTGATGGGTCTAAAGAAACGGGAGCATATCACCCCTGTCCTAGCATCATCCTTGCACTGGCTGCCTATAAATGTTAGAATTGATTTTAAAATTTTACTCAGCACTTTTAAAGCACGACTTGGACAGGCCCCAGATAACATTTTAGATCTTTTAATTCCTTATGAGCCTGCTTGTAACCTGAGGTCTGCGGGAAAGTCTCTCCTAGTCGTTCCTAGATCCAAATTCATTTCTGTAAACTTTTTGCTCTGAGCATTTTCATGTTATCATTTGTCATTTTATCCTTGTTTTCTCTGTGTTGAATTGTCACTGTTTTACTACTGTTTCATTGTGTTGTTTTATTCTTATTGTGTTGTCTTATTCTTTTATTGTGTAAAGCAGTTTGTAACTTCTGTTTTGAAAAGTGCTATACAAATACATTTCTTCTTCTTCTTCTTCTTATTCTTCTTCTTATTATTATTATTATTATATCATCACAGCTCTCTCTGCCCCCTCCCTGGTCATTTGCCCTTTATTTTATGACACTATTAACAAGTTGCCGCTCTCTCTCTCTCTTTCCCCGTCTCCTTATCTCTCCTCTCCTCTCCTCTCCTCGTATCTCCCCCTCTCCACCTCTCACTCACTCTCTCTCTCCCTCCCTCCTTGCCTCTCCTCCTCTTCTTTCCCTCTCTCTCTCTCTCTGCTCTCGCCGCTCCGCTGAGTGAAAGCAGCAGCTGCCAAGTTGGAGTGGCTGTTACCTGAACTGGACGGAGGAGGACTGAGCGTGTGGTGTGTGTGTGTGTGTGTGTGTGTGTGTGTGTGTGTAGGAAGAGGCAGACAGGGATTAGGAGAGCCGCTCAGGGATGCCAGCTGCCTCTATATCGGGCATCGTGCCACAATGATGGAGGCAAAACCAGACTCCCTGATTCTGACCTCCTGACCCCCTGAGCAGCATCCCAGCGACTAAACACACCTATTTCCTGACTTCTTCCACCCAGTTTAACCAGAGTTTTTTTCTTTTAATCCATCAAAATTATTCACTTCTATTATTCACTTCATCAGGAAAACCATTCCCTGGATGAATAAAAAAAAAAAGATGAGAATTGTGTATCGGTCGTTTTATCCTCCAGCCACAGAGGCAAGAAATCTTCAAAATCAGCCAGATGGTTTAAGTATTTTATCGGAAAACTATATTTTTTAGAGCAGAATACAACCTTGAAGTCACAGCAAACTCATCAGCCACAGTCAGGATTTACCGACATGTTGCCAGTGGCTGATGTTAATTTCCCACCTTGGGTACAGCAGCAACACTTAATTCACTCAAACGGCCGCTCCTATGTGTCTTGTTTGAATGTAAATGACAGGTAGATAAGGTGGAGGCCTTCAGCAGACTCGTCTTTATTTTGTCTCCGTCAGCACTGTTTGAATGCAAATCTCCAGGATTGAGATAATCTTGTTAGGCTGGTGAGTGGATGTGTGTGTGTGTGTGTGTGTGTGTGTGTGTGTGTGTGTGTTGTGTGTGGGGGGGTGTCTTTGTGCTGTAACTACCTTGCCAGACACAGTATCTTTGAATAACATACAAAATACAAAGTAGTGTGTGTGTGTGTGTGTGTGTGTGTACATACACATATACATTGTATATTTGTAATAGTGTAGTTATCTATCTCATAATGTGTGTCTGAGTGCTTTTGTATGCCTATATAACTTATTTTTTTGAAGGTACATTTCATCTAACAAAACTACTTAAGCAGCCAATTAAGATGAAGACAATTAATAATTAATTGGACAAGTAATATGTCAGTGGGTAAAGCTATATCTAATGGAAAAAATCTCTATAATGTCATATTTATAGTGACTTAGTGTGTCTGTGGTACTGAAAAATTATCATACTTTATGGTATTTATATCTCCAATGGTATCACTATAATATTCCTATGAGATGTCACATGTTAGCTTATGGTTTTGCTGTGATATTTGTATAGTATTCCTCTAAAGTTCACCATAGGATTACCATAGCCGAGTTGTTTTTCGCAAGGCAAAGCAAAAACAGTTTCCAGAGCACAGTGGTGTAGCCCAGAGCGTTGAGATCAGCTGATCGTCAATGAAAGACGAGGAAGTTGAGGGGGAAAAACAAAACAAAAAAAGTCAAATTAATCGAAGTTGTTTGACAGCACAAAGTTTACCGAGCAACTGTGTAACTCTATACTCTGTTGTGGAGGGGTTGGTCGGGATTGGTGTGGGTTTTTTGGATCAAAACTGGGGGGAAAACAACGAAATTCCAGATTTAACATGTTTCGGTTCATACGACGTGGTGACGTTTTTTGCAGGAATGTGTGTGATTTGCGGGGTTGCACCGGGGAGGGCGACGGGAAGTCTGGCCGCCTCCCCTTTGGTATAAAACCTCCCAGTCAACCATCACTCTTCCTCTTTCTGTTACCTGGCTAGGGGCAGCAGCTTTGGCCGAGAAAACCAGTAACACCGGTAAGTGCGATTTAGCTTCAACTCTTACGGTGGATGGAGAGTAGGGCCTTCGTGTCTGGACGTTTGTGAGATTTATTTAGGTTCGTTTTTTTTATGATGTTTGAAACGTTTTCCCTCAACTTTGGCGCTTCCGTTATGTAATACTTAAATTAACCTGTGGATTTTTACGTGGATTATGCCTGGAAATCTCGGGTTCCCACTTGTTGTCTCTGGTTACGGTCGATGTCAGCGCCATGTGGTTTTTATGGAGTTTAGACGAGTTTTATTGTTTCTTTTTGTAAAGCACCCACTTTAAAAAGAAAATCCGCTAAAATGGGGGAGGGGGAAACGGTGGGTAAAGGAACAAAGGGGCTTGAGAAAGCGACTATGTGAGGATGCTGGAAAGGCATTTCTTTTCTCCAGCCTCCTGAAACAACTGTGCATATTCTCAGACGACAGGTGTGGGGAGTCCGGACAAATGACTTGTGAATATTTGGAAATCTTTCTGTAACTTTACACGACGTGGCCCATGAAGTAACACGTGTCCCGCTTGGCCTGTGGCCGAGTGCGGCCTAGTAGCCACCAGTTCAAGCCTCCAATCCCCTCGACCAAATCCGATGAGTAATTTGATCACTTGAATTGACGTTACACGTATTTGAGCGGTTTTGGAGCTCTCCGGTGTTAATTTGTGAAGCAGCACTACTAAAACAATGAATACAAAAGTCAAACCGGCCCGAGGTGTCACAGTACCGTTACACCATTAGCTGGTAATGCTAGCTAGGCTAATGTGTAGCATCTGAAAATGATGTGGGCTAACTGTTAACGAATGGGACTCTTTTTCAACAGAAACTACACAATGGCAAAGGAAAAGATCCACATCAACATCGTGGTCATCGGCCATGTCGACTCCGGCAAGTCCACCACCACCGGCCACTTGATCTACAAGTGCGGAGGAATTGACAAGAGAACCATTGAGAAGTTTGAGAAGGAAGCCGCTGAGGTGAGCAGCTTTTTTAATTAACATTATCCGATCTTTTAGCTTGTAACCGTTGAGTTAAAGATGGCGTCGTCAGCGTGCCTCCGAACGTTCTGCCCGGCACTTGGGTGTGGGTAGCGAGTGCGCGCAGGCGGGGTGGGGCTTACGCAAGCAGCATTGATAATGACGGTGCACTTTGTTCAATGGAGGCCTCGGGCCTGCCACACTGGTTAGAGGTACAGCCTGTTTGAATTAAATTGTCTTAACTTGTAAATGTAAATAAGTAAATTAAAAAAAATAAAATAAAAAACCAAATGACTCAAATGATGATTCATCCCTCTTCAGATGGGCAAGGGCTCCTTCAAGTACGCCTGGGTGCTGGACAAGCTGAAGGCTGAGCGTGAGCGTGGTATCACCATTGACATTGCTCTGTGGAAGTTTGAGACCACCAGGTACTACGTGACCATCATTGATGCCCCCGGACACAGGGATTTCATCAAGAACATGATCACTGGAACCTCTCAGGTAAACATTGGTGGTATTTACTGAAATGCCAACTTATCTTGCACATTTACCCAACTCTGATTTGTAGGCAGTGGTACTGTAAAATGTAGGCATAGCTGCATTGGCGCAATTGACTGTGCAGCCTCAATTAGTTTTTCAGGCCTGTACCCACAAAACATGATGATTAAAGTGTCTAAATTGACTGTGTCCATTCAGGCTGACTGCGCCGTGCTGATTGTTGCCGGTGGTGTGGGTGAGTTCGAGGCCGGAATCTCCAAGAACGGCCAGACCCGCGAGCACGCCCTGCTGGCCTTCACCCTCGGTGTGAAGCAGCTCATCGTTGGCGTCAACAAGATGGACTCCACCGAGCCCCCTTACAGCCAGAAGCGCTTCGAGGAGATCACCAAGGAAGTGAGCGCCTACATCAAGAAGATCGGTTACAACCCCGCCACCGTGGCCTTCGTCCCCATCTCTGGATGGCACGGAGACAACATGCTGGAAGGCAGCGACAAGGTGAGGAGCTTGTGACGTGATGAGCGCACTGTGACACTGCTTGTGTTGTGGCACTGAAATTGACCACAACAGCTCTTGCAGGTGAGCTCATTCTTAATTTGTCACTATAGATGAGCTGGTTCAAGGGATGGAAGATTGAGCGCAAGGAGGGTAATGCCAGTGGAACCACCCTGCTGGAGGCCCTGGATGCCATCCTGCCCCCCTCCCGTCCCACTGAGAAGCCCCTCCGTCTGCCCCTGCAGGACGTCTACAAAATTGGCGGTAAGAACACGCCATGAGTTCTGTATTGTCATGGTAACAAATTGGTGCTCAATTTTGTAGTTTGTTAAAAATATATCACACATGTCCTGTCTCTTGTCAGGTATTGGAACTGTCCCCGTGGGCCGTGTGGAGACCGGTATCCTGAAGCCTGGCACAGTTGTCACTTTCGCCCCCGCCAACGTGACCACTGAGGTCAAGTCTGTGGAGATGCACCACGAGTCTCTGACTGAGGCTAACCCCGGAGACAACGTCGGCTTCAACGTGAAGAACGTGTCCGTCAAGGACATCCGCCGTGGAAACGTGGCTGGAGACAGCAAGAACGACCCTCCACAGGAGGCCGGCCACTTCACCGCCCAGGTCGGCATAGTTGACTAATCGGTGAATCTGTTCCATGGCATTGTGCTGTAATTGATGCACATCTAATCGCAAATGTTTCCACAGGTCATCATCCTGAACCACCCTGGCCAGATCTCTCAGGGTTACGCCCCCGTGCTGGATTGCCACACCGCCCACATCGCCTGCAGGTTCAACGAGCTCAAGGAGAAGATCGACCGTCGTTCCGGCAAGAAGCTTGAGGACAACCCCAAGTTCCTGAAGTCTGGAGACGCCGCCATCGTCGAAATGACCCCTGGCAAGCCCATGTGCGTGGAGAGCTTCTCCGACTACCCTCCCCTCGGTAAGTGATCAATGCACTCCTAACACCTGACAGAGGGCCCTCTATAAGCAGACTCTTCATTGAGGGATGGTAATTGACCCCTCCCTCTCCTTGGTTCAGTATCTGCACAACTTGGCAAAGATGGTTAATTTGGTGCCAAAGGGAGCACTCTTAATGTAATTTGACTCAAAATTCATGAGGATGGCTTTGAGTAATGCTCACGTCTCTCAAACATGTCCTCCCTCCTCCAGGTCGTTTTGCTGTGCGTGACATGAGGCAGACCGTGGCCGTCGGTGTCATCAAGGGCGTCGAGAAGAAGGTTGGCGGCAGTGGAAAGGTCACCAAGTCCGCACAGAAGGCCGGCAAGAAATGAATTCTCGCCCAGGACATCCAGCAAAAAGACGCGTCTCGGCAGCAGCGGGCCGCCCCGTCCCCTCTTCCTCCCCCCCACCCTGCACCGTCTTCTCTGAGGCAGAGCTCTCTACTTAAGGACTGGCTTATGCTGATAAAAACCCATCGTAAAAGTTTTCGCAGGAAAGGAACTCAACGTGGCATCGTCTCTTACCTGAATCACAAGACGACAGTGCCTCTTTCAGTTATTAAATTTTAAGTTGGAAATGGTTTAGAACTGTATCTTGATGTTGATGCCACAAATTGATTGGAAAGAAAGCTGCTGGTAACTAATAAAGGTCTTTAAAAATATTGAAAGACCAACCTGTCTTGCTCCTTTGCCTCTTTCAGTGGGATTAGTTCGTATTTCAGCCGTAGACGAGCCTCACTGTGTCCTGTCTTGCAGCTGTTTTTAACCATGTTATCTGTGTCCGGTGATGCTTTCTGCACATCCAATCGCCTTGGTGGGGTTACACTGTCCCAGCCAATGGCTCCCCTATTTCAGTCTGACAGCAGAGATCGAGCATGCACAGCCCTCCCTCCTCTCCCTCTGGCTCAGTATAAAAACTCATGACAGATCATATTCTGTCCTTTTTCTCCCGTGTAAATCAGGGGACACCCGTTAGCTGTCTGGGCACAGGTTGGTGAAATGTTAAATTTGCTAATACCTTCAATCTTTACCATAGCGGCATGGAAAGGGGAATGGGTAGGGCATTTGGCAGAAAAATGCAGCATGTGAGGGTTTTTTTTATATATGGTTTAGCCTCATTTAGACATCTTGCATCATCTGTTAATATTGTGATAACAGCTTGTCATAAACTGGTATTGCTTAGCTGTATTTTATTCCTATTTCTAGTTTGGATAACGTTTGCCAGCAAAGCATGCAAGCTCACCTCTGATATCAATGTTTTGTCCAAATTCAAGGACATGGCATGTGTTGTACTCCACTCTGTAAAGAATTACGATACAATGATCCCAGATATAAATGTGGTTTGTTTTTTTTCCGTATCCTGGAATAACTGGTGAGTTTGCGGCTGTAATGAGTTGGCCGTTTTTTTTGCTTCTCATGATAGTCGCTTGTAGCGGCGGGGGCGCGCATACTGCCGCACGGTCTCGGTGCGCGCGGCTGCGGCAGACAACATGGCGGCGCTGCGCTACCGACTCAACATGGAGGCCGGTACAGAGCACATGGCGCGTGACTCACCCAGGCGCCGCTCTCCCGGTGCCATGCGTGAACACCGAAATGTGACATTGAATTAATCAATCAGCGCCGGTTTATGCCATAACATGGACATAAAGAACTAATTGAAGTAGATTAATATTAACGCCATACATCTATCTTATAATTCGTCCTTTGATATGAATTGGTATAAAATTACATAACTGTTCACTGTAGGTGGGGAGAGTGAAAAACACAAGACGTCCGTATACGTTTTATCTTAGTCCAAATTTGTAGGGATGAAATTAAAGTGTTTTTCCTGTTTGAGGAACAATGACTGTCTGCCGCTGCCAAACCCCTTTACCACAGATTCAAAATAAACTGCCCAGTTTTCAGCTTAAACTGTAGCCTACTGGCCCTCCTGTTTTTCTTTTACCAGTAAATCAAAATGGGAAAAGAAAAGATCCACATCAACATCGTGGTCATTGGCCATGTCGACTCCGGCAAGTCCACCACCACCGGCCACTTGATCTACAAGTGCGGAGGAATTGACAAGAGAACCATCGAGAAGTTTGAGAAGGAAGCCGCTGAGGTGGGTTTTGGTTTTGGGGAAACCTGATTAATGAGGATAAGTCACGAAGACACACAGACTGTAAGAGGTGCAGTTAACGGGCGTGGTGAGAAAAGCTGCAGCATTGCTTGGATACAAGTGCCACCTACTGTACAAAGATGTGTACTGTTTATCATGGCTTTGACCATTTTAATTTGAGTTGCAAGACATAAGGCTATCTTTACCATTCATACAGATTCAAAGTAACATGAGGATTATATTAAGGATGCACAAAGTGGGAAAATCTGCCTGCAATATAACTGAACTACTTCGGCACATTAAAATAATTATAATAAATTAGAATTTCAGCTCTAGTTAATTAAATATAGCCTATATAAACAACATTGCCTAATGGATGATTAGATAGCACATTAAATAGAAAACTTAATAGGGGGATAATGAACTAAAGTATAAGGAAAACACAAGAAATGGGATTCTGCATGAAAGATTGGACTAGGACTAATTGATGATATAATGGCAGATCAAAAATTTACTGGAGGATAAAATAGGCCTAAATAAAAAGTGAAAAGAATGCACATGTAACAAGGGGGAATCTGCATGAAATAAATTGGACTGATATTACTTGGGCACATTAAAGCAGTGCCAGTACACTTGAAAAGTAATGAATGATATGTAACTATATAAGTGATTTGGCTAAGACAAAAAGTCATTTTTTTCCCACTTAAAAATAGTTATTGAAGATTTCACCATTTGCATTCCCTCTGAGCTATGACTCAGAGGGATGAACACAGAGGCATTTACCACTACAGGATCTGATGTAACTATTCCTGAGCTGTTTAGGGGGAGCAGTGAGCAACTATTTAGAAACTTGGCTTGGATGGTAGAGGAAAGGGTGGGCGACTGTTGGCGTGTCATTAAGATTATCAAGTTGGCACCTCCCATCGAAGAAGTTTCCTTAAATTCGACTCACAACACGTCCTGTAGGCTCAGTGGGAATAAACTGAAATTTAGCAAGAAGGAAAGCCATGGATTTAATCTATGTATATTATACAAAATGAAGTGAAATGTGGAAATTCACAGTTTCTAAAATCAGTTTTCTCTATTCTGATGGGATACAATTCTCTGTAAAGACCAAATTTGAGCCAAGGCAAAAAGGAAGTTGGTTTCCTCCTAATAGAATGACATAATTCTATTAAAAAAGACTTTTGGACAAACCTTTCTTGTTCATTTGTAACAGAGATTTCCGTCTTCCTGCCCTTTCTCTCTCTCTGTTACTGTCTGCTCTCCTTCATCACATCCCGGGCCAATAGATGGGCAAGGGCTCCTTCAAGTACGCCTGGGTGCTGGACAAGCTGAAGGCCGAGCGTGAGCGTGGTATCACCATCGACATCGCTCTGTGGAAGTTCGAGACCATCAGGTACTACGTGACCATCATTGATGCCCCGGGACACAGGGACTTCATCAAGAACATGATCACTGGAACCTCTCAGGTAAACACACGCCTGCATTTTAACCCGTCCTGCGCCGTCTGTCGTCTCTCAGGCTGGTGTGTTTTACTGTAAGATCTCATGAGGTTTCGTAATGTGGCAAATGGACAGAGGTGGAGACTCGATTCACATGACTTGGACTCGGGTAATTGCTTGAGACTTGACTTGATGCATGAAGAGAAGACTTGACTCGGGTTCTGGTGAATTGGGACTTGACTTTGACTTGTACTTTGATGACTTGAAAAGGTTTCTAAAGTCTTGACTTGAGATCTTGTGTTTGTGCAAATGACTCAGATTGAAAGTGATGAGATTTGTACGCAGACGACTGAATTTAAATTCTGTTTTCTGAATTTGTATGGAACGATTGAATTTATTAAAGTTGAAACTGATTATAGAAATCAAACTCATGATGCTCTTACCAAGTTTTTATCCTATTAAAACCATATTGCATTGAAAAGTCCTAGATATTTAGTTTTCTTTAAGATATTAAATTGATACTGGACTCTTGATTTGTTCTGACTTGACTCGCTCTTCTACATTTAGACTTGAGACTTGACATTAATGACATGGACTTGACTTGGGAGTGCGGGACTGTTAAAAAATCTGTGATGGTTTTATTGGTTGGAATTTTTATGTACGCCCCCTGGTACGCGATGATCACATCCATCTCCTCTCGTTCAGGCTGACTGCGCCGTGCTGATTGTTGCCGGTGGCGTGGGTGAGTTCGAGGCCGGTATCTCCAAGAACGGCCAGACCCGCGAGCACGCCCTGCTGGCCTACACTCTGGGCGTGAAGCAGCTCATCGTTGGCGTCAACAAGATGGACTCCACCGAGCCCCCTTACAGCCAGAAGCGCTTCGAGGAGATCACCAAGGAAGTGAGCGCCTACATCAAGAAGATCGGTTACAACCCCGCCACCGTGGCCTTCGTCCCCATCTCCGGGTGGCACGGAGACAACATGCTGGAGGCCAGCGACAAGGTGAGCAGCTTGTGACGTGATGAGCGCACTGTGACGCTGTAATGTTAAGCTACAGCGCCTAGACCAGGTCTTCCCTCAGTTAAGCAGCACCACAAAGGTTTCAAAGAGTTTCAAAGAGTCATAAATCTGTGACAATGACTCAAATTCATGTGGCTTCTCTACTCCTCAGTCTAAAGGTAATATTTAATGTATAAGGATGACGTGTATAAAATGATAAGAAATGGCTGAGCTTGAACTTATAAAGAATGAAGTGTAGAACCGGCACACTATGCTCCAATGGTACCTTTATTTAATAGAATACAACGTTTCAACCCTACTGGGTCTCTGTCAGGTCTTAAGCATGAACTTATGAAATCAAACGCTAGGCCTAAGCACTGACTTTTCTTTCTCTCACTCCCTCCCTCACTCTGTTTCCCTCTCTCTCTCTCTCTCTGTCTCTGTATTTGTATTTCCCCCACTTCCCTCCATTGCAGATGGGCTGGTTCAAGGGCTGGAAGATTGAGCGTAAGGAGGGCGGTGCTTCTGGCATCACCCTGCTGGAGGCCCTGGACTCCATCATGCCCCCCTCCCGCCCCACCGACAAGGCCCTGCGTCTGCCCCTGCAGGACGTCTACAAGATTGGCGGTAAGGAGTGTAACGCGACGCAACACAAAGTAATGTAACGTAACGTCACGTCCCGCCGTGTCCGATCACAACACAACACATGACATTAGGTCAGAGACATTTCATTTTAGCGACCCACGAAGCGAACATGCACATCGCTATGCATTACTCCTAGGACCGGGACCTGGAACAGTACGATCGCTACGTTTAAGTCTTCCAAAACATAAGGAAGAAACTCCTGCGTCCACGAAATCACCAAAACATCAACACAACAACAAACAACACAAATTGGCACAGATGTGACTTCATATGTGTGGGTGTAATTTTGACACATTGCATTTTAGACCGTTTTACCATTTTCTTTTGTCAGTCATTTATTTTCAATTTTAAAGAAGTGTAAATTATGGTAGGATAGTGTACAATATAGTCATTTAAGACCATTTTCAATAGTCTACAGTTTTCACAAAATTATCCTCAGCTCTTTTCCAGACTAATTTTCTGTCTCCGCTCAGTATTCCTCTCCACATGTTATTCTTGTCAGTGCAGCAATACAATGTAGTACTTTTGACACACTGTGAAATCACAAAATAACTGAATTTCAAAAGATGGATACCAAGAAACACTAATTTGCAGGTGATACAGCCATTTATTGAAGCAAACAGCCTACACTTAGCAGCTCACACAGACCTTCATCAGGGCCTGTGTATGAAGAAACTGAAGCTGAAGCTGCCCATCAAGGTCCTTTTTATTTTAAAGCAAACTGAAGAGAGTATTATCGTCTCTCTCAGGTATTGGAACCGTCCCCGTGGGCCGTGTGGAGACCGGTATCCTGAAGCCCGGCATGGTCGTCACTTTCGCCCCCGCCAACGTGACCACTGAGGTCAAGTCTGTGGAGATGCACCACGAGTCTCTGCCCGAGGCTCTCCCCGGAGACAACGTCGGCTTCAACGTCAAGAACGTGTCCGTCAAGGAGATCCGTCGTGGAAACGTGGCCGGCGACAGCAAGAACGACCCTCCCATGCAGGCTGACAACTTCACCGCCCAGGTGAGTCCCAGGAGCTGGAAGATAAAAAGAAAAGGGGAAAAGATTGGGGATTGGGGTCTTTTCATAAGCTTCTCTTCATCATTGAGAAAATAAAAGTGTACTGTGTGTTCCCTTGTAGTTTTTACATTAATATGCACAGATATAGTAGAAAGAAACCAAAATAATTGTACTCCCTTTTCACTGCAGGCCTTTTTTTAACTTTAAAGGAGCAGTAAGTAATCTATTCTATTACCGAGGTGTCTGTCGACCTCTATTGGTGACTAGTAGGAACTGCAACAACATTGACAGGTCTCTGGTCCCTTTGAGTTACGGTAGCATTCAGAATTCAGCCAAGCAATAAATTTCACACATTTTCACAATGGAGACAGAAAGCCAGCTGATTGGAGCAGAGATCCAACAGAAACATCTTGTGGAAAAGGTGTTATATCACCATGCAAAATACTGGAATAATAATACTGCTTTTGTCACTTGCTTTTTTGCGTAAGAATGAAATGTTTTGAGATGCCAGTCGCTCACTCATAGCACCGTCCTCCATCACTGAGCAGTTGAAAATGGAAGTAGGGGTGGTGGGAGGGACTTGAGTTTTTGTTCCAAAACAGAGTACAGGCTGGAAAGTGAGCCAGAAAGCCAGAAATATCAGCACCTGGCCAAGTAATCGTCTTTGGTATTGATCAACAGCCCCAGCAACTACCCTGTCAACCCCCTGCAGATATATTATGGGGCAGTAGGGCAGTAAAAATCTTCGTTATTGCCCCTTTAACCTCCCCCCTCTCCACAGGTCATCATCCTGAACCACCCTGGCCAGATCTCTCAGGGTTACGCCCCCGTGCTGGACTGCCACACCGCTCACATCGCCTGCAAGTTCAGCGAGCTCAAGGAGAAGATCGACCGTCGTTCCGGCAAGAAGCTTGAGGACAACCCCAAGGCCCTCAAGTCCGGAGACGCCGCCATCATCACCATGGTGCCAGGAAAACCCATGTGTGTGGAGAGCTTCTCCCAGTATCCTCCCCTGGGTGAGTACAACACGCTCCATGCTCCGTCCATACTCAAGATGTACGCAACTGTGGTGCTGTAAGGCGCTTTGGATAGAAGCAGCCACCAATTGGCAGATATAAATGTTATAAAGGAAATGATAAAGGAACATAAATCTGGCATTGAGGTTCATTTTGGCATGAAGTCATTTTTGGATTACGTTACCTGTGATGATTAAAAATAAAAGATGGACAGTCATGATCTGCAATCTGTAGTAGACCTCAACATTTTTTTCACAATGACAGATACTTAATTTAGGCATGGGAAAGTGACTACCCATAAAATGTTCTTCCAATGTAGTTTTTCCTTTTCTTCTAATGCAGAATAGCAACTTAAATTTAGTTTCAGTGGAAACTGCCTTTCATTGCTGTAATCCAACACCAAAAACGTGCATTAATATAGTTTAATTATCATCGTGTTTAATATCATCACATGCCTTATCAGCACAAAGACACTTTAGAGTGGATGATTTTGGACTGATTCATCCTGTGCCATTCCACACAAATTTGGGTGTCAAAATCCCCTCCATGGGCTTTGTGAGAAAAACCTCACACCATGATGTTGAAATATTAATTGCTATTTTTTGTGCTCAGTTTGTGAAACGTGAGTCTGCCTTTACACCAACTGCCTTTACCGTTAATACAGTTTACATAATGTATAATCATCATCCACTAATTCCACCTTAAACACCGAGACTGTTTGAAGCCTCTGTCTGACTCTTTGTCCCGCTCCCTCCTCGCCCGTCTCTCTCCTCCAGGTCGCTTCGCTGTGCGTGACATGAGGCAGACCGTGGCCGTCGGCGTCATCAAGGCCGTCGACAAGAAGGTCGGCGGCAGTGGAAAGGTCACCAAGTCCGCACAGAAGGCCCAGAAGACTAAATGAATTCTCGCGCAGGACATCCAGCAGAAAGACACGTCTCGGCAGCAGCGGGCCGCCCCGTCCCCTCTTCCTCCCCCCCACCCTGCACCGTCTTCTCTGAGGCAGAGCTCTCTAGTTAAGGACTGGCTTATGCTGATAAAAACCCATCGTAAAAGTTTCCGCAGGAAAGGAAGGCTCATGCTCCAACATCAGTCTGCTTTAGGGAAAATTATGATGATGATTATGTTGAAACCAAAAGAATAAAATTCTTGAATCATTCATTGCCAAATGAAGAACTTTGTTTCCTTGTGTTTTATTAGATTCAGCAAATTTTGTCATTTTTTCTAAACAAATTCTCACTACAAAATAATCACAACAACTCACAAATGACAAGTTCTGTAAAATGTTTATTCTGCTGCTTTAATGAAAAGATTATTTGTTATTGGTAACCTGCAGTAGCAATCCACCTCAAATGACAACAAGCATACAGAAGAAAACACTGCAGTCATAAAAAGTCTTTCTGAGCTATTAACATTAAAGATGAATGAGGTCTGAGTTTATGAGCTCTAAATTGATTAGTTGGCCAATTTATTATTTAGTTATTCAACTTTTTTTTTTCATTTGTTCTCAAGATTCTGGGTTGAGAGGTTAGGGTTAGGCCTACAGCTACAAAGGATGGCTTTATTCCTTATTCTCTTAAAAACCTCTTCCACCCTGACGCTCCCACTGGTGGGTCCATCATTACAAACATATGTTGCGCGGCCAAGCTTTGTTCAAACCCACAGAACTTTATTTTAAATTCTAGTCAAGATCCCAGTGTTTCCAAAGATACCACATATGTCTGAGGCTGAGTTACAGGAAAAAGTGTAGAAAATGATACACAAACATCAAGATTTTTTCCATTTGATGTAATAGTGCAGCCACAAAAAACGTTGTCTGTGGTTTGAATATTTCACTCAATACAAGCAGCTATAGCTTCAATGAAGCGCTGGAACGAGCAGATACAGAATATATCTGACACAGTGTGGAATTTCTAACTTTAAAGCTACTTAAGGGGGAAATCAGGGTGCGAGGGGTTAATACACTTAACGCAGTGCAAGTTTTGCAACACTGAACACTGTTTTCTCTCACTGTTTTCACAAACATCCCCTCCAGTGTGTTTCTCCTGTAATATGACACTATGCACTGGTGAAATCAGTGTGTGTGTGTGTGTGTGTGTGTGTGTGTGTGAGACAACAAATAAGGGCATACATTAACAGCCGTAGAATCGGCTCCTCCTCAACCATAAAGTATTTATAAGGTGAATGGAGCAGGCAACTGAAAGAAGGCGGTATCATCAGCTCATCAGCTGACATCATGTTCGGGAAATAGAAAGTGAAGGTAAGGATAGTAGTAGAAGCTGGAGACAAAGGAGAACAGAGTCAGACAAGAACAGACTGGATTAAAAACAATAAACACATCTAAGGTCTCCATTCTCCATAAAAGCCGTCCAACCACAGGTGAGTCAAACCAGCGGATTACAGAGAGAGTTTTGATTTGATCGCACATGAACAGATTCTGTGATTGAGCATACGCTTTGTTCAAGGCTGGGGACGGTGCTGCTGTTACAAAGAGGCAAAGAGAGAGTGAATGATGGAAGGAGAGGACGGAGAGACGAGCCTCACGGAGAGAGATCAGACTGAAGAGGAGACAAATGGAGAGTTGAGTCCTCCGGTCCTGTCGCCTCCAAGGCAGCGGCAGAGACAGCAGCAAAAAGCAGGTGAAGCAGGTAACAAGAATCCGGCTTTGATATGTTATGTAAAAAAAATCATGCAACTCAATCTCAAAGTGCTTCATATTTTCACAGTTTGATTTAAGAAGTTGATTAAATTCACTCCTCTGGTTGAAATCACTACACTTTATCTGGTACTCGGGTTCAAGACTGAGACAGGGACAGCTCCTCTCATTGGCTGGGAGGTGATACTTGAGTTCAGTAAGGGCTAACATTGAAGGAGGCTGTCAGCAGCTGTTAGGTTGCTCTTATGTGGAAATGGCCTGCTGACCTCTTGTCGTTCAGTAAATGCTGAGTTGGTTTGATCCATGAATGGCGAACAGGGAAATGGAGTCCAGATATTGAGCAAGGACAGAGAGGTTTGAGGGAACATGAGATCTCTAAGGAAGCTGCTGCCCTTGGTAACACGAGTGACAGCTGTAATACTTGCAACTGAGTAGTTTGTGTGCAGGAATGCACATTTGGAAATTTTACCGATTCGCAGCCCAGCGTAGCGCAAACTTGTCCTCATGAGACAACAATGAAGAAGGCAACCAAATTAGCCTCCTAGTGACTAAAATCTGTAAGTTTCATCCCTGCTTGCGTGCTGTTTCTCTCCGTCCTGCCTCCATTTCCCTTTCCAGAGGAGGGGAGCAGGGTGGCGGAGGAGCCTGAGATCTCTCCACAGCTCGCCCGCTGGATCAGGATCAGAGCTCAGGAACTCAAGATCCGGCAGAAAGACCGGCAGTGGGCCGCAGAGCAGGTCAACGATTTCCGTGACAGCCTGCTGAAATTCCTGAAGAACAACGACGACCAGCCTTACTTCCAGTCGGCTGAGTTCCTCAACTCCGGCAGCTACTTTGAGATGCTTAAGGTAAAGGTCGTGACCGCCTAAAAGAAAAGTGATCCCTACCTGGGACACAGACACACCTGCAGACTCAGGCTTATTCTCCTTTTCAGAGGTGGCAATACATGTTGTAAACAGGTTTAAAGGTCTGCAGAGCTAGTTAATCACACTTATAAACATCATGTCGACTGAGCACACCTGACTGCCACAAGGAAACCAAGTCATTGTAAATCTATTTGTCAATCTCTTCTACCTATCTAGCGTTGTATCCTTGCACAGCGTTGGATTGAAATGACAGTTGTGTGGACAAAGAGGATCTTTGACATGATGGAGAAATGCCAAAAGTTTGAAGTCAAAGGGGTGATAATATGGTAAACTATAAAATGCAAAGTGAACACGGTCTGTCTCAAAGTTCAGATGGTGTGAAAATAGAAAATTTGACCTGATTCAAATTAAGAAAAAGACTCAACCTGTAATATAATAGCAGCAGAGGAGAGAGAGAAAGAAAGACCAAACCAGTGACGTCACAAGTACACAGCAGTGGGACTAACACTCCCTCTCTGTTTATATTTTCTTCTCTCTGTATTTCCCTCCACAGATCCACAGCCCCAATGAGTTTGACATGATGCTGATTCTCCGGCCTCCTTCGCGCCTCGTCATGACGATGCTCGACGGCGGCCTGTTCTACCAGATCGATCTCTGCCGGTCGACCCGCAGCGCCATACGGGCCTTCCTGCTGGAGAACGAGCGCACGCTCTCGGCGAGCAAGATCCTGAGCGAGACGCACCGCCTGGTCCGCAAGTTCATCAGGACCTACCGAGGTTTCTGACCACTGATTTTTCACCTTACTTTGAAGGATAATACCAGTGGGGTTTTTTTTATATATATATTTGTAACAATCATCTAGGTTGCTCCTCTCCTTTCCATTCTTTCTGGTTTGTTTTTAGGGCTTCTTCATTGGAATCATTTTCAGGCAAGGTTTGACACTATAAAAACAAAAACAACAATAAACAAGTAAAGGTTAAAAAATCTAATTACATAATGGCATGCATTGCAATATGATAGGGGAAATGTTAACTAGAAGTTGACAGTAGTAAATGGGCTTTAACTCTAAATGACACTGGTATTCTCCTTTAACTGATACTGAGCGTTGACCCGGCCAGAGAACTGAATGAGTTGTCATGACAACTGAGTGTGTTCACATATAGCCTTCTTCTTGTGTATCAAACCATATCCATTCCTAGATTGCCAAAATTACATGCAGTTGGTGCAGGGATCCTATCAGACAAGATGTTTGTCCTTAAATTTGATTTAATACAGAGGAACAACTTGGAGAGAGTGAAAATGATTATCTAGATCGCCAGTGTTTTATGCATTTGCCCACTGAGCAAATGCCTATAACCAGTGGGCACAGTTTTGAACTTTTCATAATGAATAGACAAATAGAATAAAGGCCTCTTAACCTATTTTGGAGTGCCTTGGATCTCTTTTTCCTCATTACTAGAAGACTCTTTTTTACATAGAGCACCCAATCCTACTACAGTATCTCTAACATCAGAAGCCAAGAAGCGCTACAGTCTCTGTTTTTATACAATTGTCTGTTTGGCTGAGGGGTGACACTGACCACACTGAGGACTCCTGCGGGTCCTGAACCCCACTTTGGGAACCCCAGGATCAGGCTGCTCATGACATGTCTGTCTGCGGTCACTTTCCCAGTGCCTGATGAACGCTGTCGCTGGGTGGTGAACAGGAAGCGGCCCAACTCCCCGGCTGTGACTCTGTCCCTGTTCAGGACCGACAGCAGTGAGGAGCTGATCTCTGCAGACGTGGTTCCTGCTCTGGAGGTAAAGAGTTCATCCATTCACACCATGGGAGATTCAGGAGTAATGAAACCTGTTAGTGGAAAAAGAAAATCCACAGTACTCAGATTACACTGTTGAAAAAAAGAAATAATTACTCATTTGGATTACTCAAAAACCTGATTGTGGGATTATAGACACAACAATCCAGGCTCATTTCTGTATAAATGTGCAGAAATTATACATAAATGTACAATTTACAAGCACATCTGTACCTTCTGCACATATATTTCATACATATGTTTCCTCCAGCTGGAACTCTGATTGTGTGAACAGCTCAAAACGCATCAATTCACGTCTGAATACATTTCAGCATATCTCTCCTCCCATCTCTGCCCTTGATAATTTGAATAGCAACGCACACTTTCATATCTGCTTCAACTTGTAAAGAACGACGCTCCAGCTTTATTTATTTATTAGCTTACTTTATTTCAGTGTTTTCAGTTGTTGTAATTATTTGTTTTTATCATCCTCAGTGTTGTGTATTTGTCTTAATCTTATCTGTTCACTGCTGCTGCAAAGATCCAATTTAGTAAAGACTGTTAGTTTTCCAGCACTAACTTTGTAAAGAAAATGGCAATACTACTAGCATTATCATTATCATTATCATTTCTACTACTACTACTACTACTATTATTACTGTTTCTATTATAGTAGCAGTAGTAGTAGCCTAGTAGTAGAGGTAATAATAGTAGTAGTAGGCATAGTAGTAGTAGTAGTGATAGTAACAGTAGTAGTAGTAGTAGTAGCAGTATTAATGGTAATAGCAGTAGTCGTGGTAATAGTAGTAGTAGTAGTGATAGTAACAGTAGCAGTAGTAGTAGTAGTAGTAGTAGTAGTATGGTAATAGCAGTAGTCATGGTAATAGTAGTAGTAGTAGTGATAGTAGTAGTAGTAGTAGTAGTAGTAGTACTAATGGTAATAGCAGTAGTAGTGATAGTAGTAGTAGTAGTAGTAGTAGTAGTAGTAGTATTAATGGTAATAGCAGTAGTCATGGTAATAGTAGTAGTAGTGATAGTTGTAGTAGTAGTAGTAGTAGTAGTAGTAGTAGTAGTAGTACTAATGGTAATAGCAGTAGTCATGGTAATAGTAGTAGTAGTGATAGTTGTAGTAGTAGTAGTAGTAGTAGTAGTAGTAGTAGTAGTAGTAGTAGTAGTAGTAGTAGTAGTAGTACTAATGGTAATAGCAGTAGTCATGGTAATAGTAGTAGTAGTGATAGTTGTAGTAGTAGTAGTAGTAGTAGTAGTAGTAGTAGTAGTACTAATGGTAATAGCAGTAGTCATGGTAATAGTAGTAGTAGTGATAGTAGTAGTAGTAGTACTAATGATAATAGCAGTAGTCATGGTAATAGTAGTATTAATGGTAATAGCAGCAGTCATGGTAATAGTAGTAGTAGTAGTACTAATGATAATAGCAGTAGTCATGGTAATAATAGTAGTAGTAGTAGTAGTAGTAGTAGTACTAATGATAATAGCAGTAGTCATGGTAATAGTAGTAGTAGTAGAGGGCCTTTAATCAGCTCCTGTGTCTCCTCCTGTGTGCAGGTCCACTCCTCTCAGGCTTGGCCCCTGGCGGCCCGTAACGGCCCCGATGTGGACGACTGGCTGGGGAAGAAGACTCGCCAAGAGATTAAAAGCTTGGCCTGCTTCTTTGTACCTAAGAGACTCAAAGGGCGCAACCTCAGTGAGGCGGAAAAGGGTGAGAGAAATCTCAACCTGTTGCTGTCTATGAGCAGAAATGAGATGGACAGAAGACAGAAATCATTAATAAAACAACTTTATTCATCCTTGGAGGGTTTTGCTGAGCATGTACGTTCTGTTTTGGTACTGTGCTGCCTCAAAATCATACAGTGATGAGTAGATAATGACTGAATTTTAATTTTGGGGTGAACTATTCCTCTAATGGTAGTTGTTGAAGGAGGGGGGAGCATTACTCAATCCCTTTTCCCATCGAGATTCCCAGATTCCCAGCTGGTTCAGGAATTTGAACAAATGTCCTTCAAGTCCACTTCTCCAAACTTCTCCAAACTTCAGAAACATATGACTTCTGTTCAGCTAAAGTAGTGTGTAGTGTGTTAAGTATGTGTGATTTCATATACAGCCCATATGTGTTTTGACATTGTTAGATTTGTTTTGTCTTTCTCTACCAGAGAGTTGGAGGATATCTTTCTCTCACATTGAGAAGAAAATCATCAGGTCTCATGGCAACAAGAAGACCTGCTGTGAGAGCACAGCCACCAAATGCTGCCGGTGAGACTTGATGCTGCTTAACGGGTCTCTCTGTGTGACTGACGGCACAAAATATATAAATAAATAAATACAAACAATTGAAAGGTCACTGGTTTGATCGACAGCCATGTGAACTGTCAAAGTGTCCTTGGAAAAGAAGCAGCACAAGCCTTTTGGTCCCTTAGACTTGTGACTCACTATAAAATGTTTAATATCAAGAGTTTATAACAATGAAGGATTTAATTCCAAAATGCTATATGTCTGTTTTGAAAAAAAAAAATCCGGTTCTTGTTCAAATCTTCATGTTGGTTGCTCAATATTTCACAAATGCAGCTGATTAAGTCATCAGAACTGTATTTAGTAAGCAAAGGTCCTCATATAACCAATAACCAGAGGTGGGGACTCAAGTCACATGATTTGGACTCAAGTCACAGTTTTAATTGCTTGAGACTTGACTTGATGCATGAAGATAATACTTAAGACTTGACTTCTGCTGACTTGGGATTTGGCTTGGACTTGTACTTTGATGCAATGTTTATACAGGAAGTGATTTAGTCTTCTTGTTCTCTGACAGTAAACAGTGTCTCAAGCTGCTCAAGTGTCTGATCGAGGGCCTGAAGCAGCGTTTCCCTCGGCAGCTGGACGGCCTCTGCTCCTACCACGGCAAGACCGCCTTCCTGCACACCCTGTCCATCAGGTACCTGGGCCTCCAACATTCTTCTTCTTAACCTCCTTCTCCTTCTCCTTCCTCTTCTCCTTGTTGTTGTTGTTGTTGTTGTTCTTCTTCTTCTTCTACTTCGCCTTGTTGTTCTTCTTCTTCTCCTCCTTTTTCTCCTTTGTCTTCTTTTTCTCCTTTGCCTTCTTCTTCTTTTTATCTTTTTATTATTATATTTTAGTAGTAGCAGGAATAGCAGTAGTAGTAGTAGTAGTAGTAGTAGTAGTGGTACTAATAGTAGTAGGAGGAGGAGGAGTAGTGGTAGTAGTAGTAATCTTAGTAGCCTAGTAACCATTCAGTCTCTCCACCTCACCGTCTCTCTACCAGTTAGTCAGTTTCTCCATGTCTCTGTCTCTGTCTATTTGTATATATATCTTCATTGTTTTTATGTATTTTATGTTTTTTAGTATGATCTATCGTCTTAAGAGTTGCACTGAGGCAAATTCCTATCAACATTGTTGACGAGGTAATAAATGATTGAACATCGCCTGTCTGTCTGTCTGTCCTCAGGTTCAAAGACTCCATGTGGGCTCGCCGCCAGCTGCCCAACTGCTTCCTGCTGCTCCTCGGGGCTCTGGAGGGTCACGCCCGCAGCGGCCTCCTGCCTCACTTCTTCGTCCCCGACTGCAACCTCTTCTCCCCGGCCGCCTTCCCCCGCAGGACGCTGGTGTTTCTAAGCCGGGCGCTGGAGGAGCAGAGGAGGGAGGGCCTGCCGCTGCTGAAGCCCCCTGCTCCCGTCCCGCCTCTGGCACTTGGCCCGGTGAGCCCGGTGAGCCCGGTGAGCCCAGCGAGCCCGGCGGCCGGTTCGGATACATCCACTGAAGACAGCCGTCCCGTTTCACAGCTCCAGACCAGAAGTCCAGAAGTCCACTCTCTGAATGCTGGGTTTATCATGAAAATACTCCTTCCATTTGCCATAGTTTTGATTTCTGTCCTATTTATTGTGTAAGGGACAATATGAGGACATACACTGAATGTACAAACACACTTACTTTTTTCATGAAGTACACTGATGAGGTGAATCCCTTATTGATTTCTTGATTAAATCTACTGTATATCAATCACAAAGGAGCAGATGTAGAGAAAGAGAAGCAGACAAGTTACAGATGGAAGACAACGGACATGTGGATTGTGCAAAAGGGGCTGCAGCTCAGTTTCAGGAAGGTGTTCCTAATGTTTTGTACATTCAGTGTATTTGCAGACTGTGAATAGGAGAGAGACGATGATAATGATGATATCTTGTCATATCCAATACAATGAGGAATCTTTTAACAATTTGTGATGTTAATTAGAAAGAACTACTTTCATGATGTTTGCCTTTTGCATGTTTTTTCCCCCAAAATGTCTTTATAATGGCCATTCTTCCTTTGGTTAATGTGCTTCCAAACAGACAAAACTTTAGGAAATTATCACACATTTGTCTCACATTTAAATTCCACAATTCAGATCAGCAACAGCCAGATTTTGTCCCTGTGAGTTTCTGGTTTATGTAAATGTCTTTTGTCTTGAATTGCTTTGCTTGTGTTTTGGTTTTGACTGTTCTTTTTTTTCTCTCATCTTTTCTTTTTACTGAAATGTATTCTGGTACTATTATGTGGTATTTATTTTATTTATTATTTTTTATTTATTTACATTCAGTGTACAGGGCTCTTGTAAAAGGAAATCATCATTTCAATAGGATTTCCCTGATTGAATAAAGGTCTTAAATCGGTGGATTAGGATTATGACTATGTCGTCTTGTTGATGTAATACGAAATAAACAATAAAAAAGTGGTGTACTAGCTATTGTAGTTCAACTGTGTGTGTGTGTGTGTGTGTGTGTGTGTGTGTGTGTGTGTGCGCGCGTGCCTGCGTGCATCTAGATAGATAGATAGATAGATAGATAGATAGACCTCTGTGGCAAAAGCAATAAACAGGGTGAAACACGATAGTAACGATAGTAAACATTATGTAAAATTAGTTATTTGTTTATAATATTATATAATATAATACAATATAATATAACATAGTATAACATAATATAAAATAATATAAAATAATATAAAATAAAATAAAATAATATAATATAATATAATATAATATAATATAATATAATATAATATAATATATATAAACTGTTTGTGCGTAAAGCGGAACCCTTAAGTGTTGCTTTGCGATGTTCCCTCGAGCCTGTTTGCAGTGAACACTCTCCTATAAATGCCTCGCGCCGGAAACGTAACGTCCTCTTCTAGTGATCAAACATGGCGGTGAGTACGAAGCCCCATCATATGACGGCGACAGTTGTGATGTTGGCATTGAAATCCATAATCATCGGAGTTATAAAATCATCATGACCGCCATTTGATGTACAGTGGCGTCTATTTTCATGTGTCCGATTAAACTAATGTCGCATTTTGTCCATAACGTGATTGGAAACCGTTAAAATCGGACATTGAGCCATGCTAACATGCTAGCTACCGCATAGACTGCCTCCTTCAAGTTTCCCCCCAGTTGTGGTTATATTCTGTTGGAAAACACATACGATTACATTGGCATAATGACACTTTAGCCATACTGTAGACGTATCTCCTGATAGTACCTGTTTCCGTGGTGTTTTAAAGTGTAAATACGGTTTCGGGGCTTGTCGGTAATATTTAGCAGCGGCAGCACAGGGGATATGTACGGACATGCCCGGCGACTGGCGTGCTTTGGTCTGGCAGTGTTGAGAGTTGAGATACAGAGCAGTAACTGGGACCCTGGAGCTTGTAGTGAATAATATTTCGTTAGTGTTTAGTTCAGGCTTTCATCAGCTGTTTGATAGTTTTAGTGAACGTCAGTCTGGCTCGCTTGTTAGCCTGTTAGCTTAAGTTAGGCAGCCTAGTAGGAAGCTAGCTTGACAAACATGTCAGTAGCAGTTGACAAGGTATGAGATCTCTTCAACTAGCTAAAGCTGCTTCTGTTTAGTTACCCAAGTTTTCCTCTTATGTTACTTTTGTTTACTGTAGTTAACATTACATCTGTGGACAGATTTTAATCATCTTTATGTACTGCCATTTTGTCTGCAGGACCAGGGTGAAAAGAAGGAGAACCCCATGAAAGAGCTCCGCATCCGCAAGCTCTGCCTGAACATCTGTGTTGGGGAGAGTGGAGACAGACTGACCCGGGCTGCTAAGGTGCTGGAGCAGCTCACAGGACAGACCCCTGTGTTCTCCAAGGGTGGGTGTCTCTTATAATATGTGACATGTTGTGTGTGTGTTCAGGTGCTGGTGGGAATGTCCGACATCCGGGTCTTCCAAGTTGGCTGCTAATCGGTGTTGCATTCATGTGCTGTTTTGTTGGAAAATCAAACCTGGAAGACAAACTATAAACATGGATATCCTGCAGTTCAACAGTCTGTTTCTGTAAACGCCTTTAAGCAAATGTTAGTTTGTTATGGTGTTTAGTCGGGCCATCTACAATCGTGTAAGAAAAGTGCATCTATATTACTGTTTTCTTACCGATGACTGACATAAAACTTAGATTTTCTGCCATGTTGTGACGGTTAAAGGTCACCATTGCGACATAACTTGGAAACTCAGGTAGAACTCCCGTTCCTACTTCATCCGACTCTGGAGGGCCTTCATTTCCAAGTAGAAAATTTGGTTATCCGATAGCACATGAATGCACAAATGGTAGATGGGAGGCAGGGCCTGAACTCTGGAAGCAATAATTAACAGAGATCATCTGTAATTTGATGCTTCCTTAGTGTACTGCAGGTATAAGATTTGAAGCCGTGACAGTACAGCAGTCTCAGAAACCTCATGCCTGTTTGGGTGCCTTGGCGCTCTGAAATCAAGCATAGGGTGGACTGGTCAAGGTGGTTTGACATGCTGGTTAACATTTTGTGTGTGTGTTAGGTTGTTCAAAACATCTGATGTTTCCAGTGGTTTTTGCCTGTTTTTTGCACATCTGAAGAACAGGCAAAAGGGGAAAACACACTGAAAATGGACAGTTCTTACACTCAAGTCAAGCAGTTATTGGTGCTTTTGACTGTTACCTTTATTATCTTGTGGGGCAGCAGATTGGCCTAACCGTCCCCCGCTGCTGAAGTATCCTTGAGCAAGATAACTGAACTGAACCTGTGGCAACTTTCTTTCTTCTCCCCTGCAGCCCGCTACACTGTGCGATCCTTTGGCATCCGTAGGAATGAAAAGATTGCTGTCCACTGCACCGTCCGTGGAGCGAAGGCAGAGGAGATCCTGGAGAAGGGACTCAAGGTCAGGAAGCCATGTTGACCTGAAGTGCCGTCTGTTTAATATTCCTTCTCAGGATTTTTGCTGAGTAATCTGTGAAGCATAGTCAAGTTTATTTATGCAGCCCCTTTTTTATTATCACAAGTATTCCTCCAAAGGGCTTTAAATATCATATTATATACGTCATGATGTGTTTTGGCCATTGTAGCTCAATGGCCAGACCATAAAACTGTAAAGGTTAGGTGTTCTCTTTTCACTGGGCCCGCCCATGCTAGCAACCAGTTGACCTCTTCTGAATAAACAGGCTAGTTATGTGTTTGTTTATTTTTACATATCGGTACCACAGTGGCTGTTGGGTATAAAGTACAGGCAATGAATGTACATGAAAGACTCAAGCTGATTTTGGTCTGCAGCTTAAGCACTTTCTTTTTTTATTGAACATCTGAACTTTATGTGGCCCTTGAGTATCAGATCGATTTAACAAAATTCAAAGCAAGCGTGATGTGAGTAGTTTGCAGTAATTGAGGTGGGACATGGTGATAACAGCAGCATGATGGACTGGAAATTGACTAGAATATGAAACTGTTTTGCTGCTTTGAAGTGACGCCGCTCTTCATCCTCCTGTCTCCAGGTGCGTGAGTACGAGTTGAGGAAGAACAACTTCTCTGATACTGGGAACTTCGGCTTCGGCATCCAGGAGCACATCGATCTGGGCATCAAGTACGACCCCAGCATCGGCATCTACGGACTGGACTTCTACGTGGTGAGTGGCCCAAGATATCTTTGGTCAGACTAGTTAGGTGGAGGTGTGATGGGTTGTTGAAATTGGTGTGAATTCAGTCGGGTCTTGCCAGTGCACTGGTTTCATTATATATGATGTGAAATAGATAATAATAGGGATAGATCTGAGCTGTGTGGATAATTGGTGGCGTTAGTAAAATGGACCAGATACCAGAATTCTCCTCCACTATTGTAATTTGAGCTTCATCCTGTCCCAAAGTATTCCCACTGCAATTTAAGGCTTCAGGTGGTTATGAAATACTTGGAAGTACATCCAGGTTTTATAGCTGCAGTGAAATGTGGTTTAGTATTTCTCAGGTTAAACGAAATGGGTTGTCCCAACATCCTGAAGTTGTACCAGTTAACAGTTCTGAGCCTTCGAAAGGCAGGGCTTGTATTTTTGTTCCCAGGATGTTGGGAGTTTTTTTGTTTTGTTTTTTTAAGC
This sequence comes from Centroberyx gerrardi, assembly GCF_048128805.1. NCBI lineage: Eukaryota > Metazoa > Chordata > Actinopteri > Beryciformes > Berycidae > Centroberyx > Centroberyx gerrardi. The sequence goes on from NC_136015.1 coordinate 21,005,235, forward strand.
CTGGTTAATCAAAACTTGTCACAGGCACAAATCACATGTTTCACTGAAGGCTTTGTAATTTACAAGGTTTTATTGTGTTTTGAGTGTTGCACGATCAAGGATTGCAGAGAAACTGCAGCTGATTAATAGGTGTTGTAGAAGATGACAAAAAATTAAATTGTACAGCTTGAGTGAGATTGGACCCATTTTGGCCCAGTTTACAGTACATTTGCTAAGCTAATGATAAGCTTAAAATTACAACAGATCTAAAAAATGCTCATGGTTTTGGAGTATCTTCGTATAATGGAGAAGCATTTGGTCAAAGAATGAGGTGAAAGTTTTTGTTTTCTGACCCGCTCTCTCCCTCTGTCTGGTCAGGTCCTGGGCAGACCCGGTTTCAGCATCGCTGACAAGAAGCGGAAAAGAGGCCGCATCGGTTACAAGCACCGCATCCGCAAGGAGGAGTCTATGCGCTGGTTCCAGCAGAAAGTGAGTATTATGTTGAAGTGTCCGACTCTGAATGGGGTCAAAACCTCAGGGCTAGATGCTTGTAGGCTGTCGCTGATGTGAGATCATGAAAAGTGTTATATTGGCAGATTTAGCGACTCCTTTGTAGAAATTGGAAACTAAATAATTGGCTCTGATAAAACTGGAGTATTAAAATTAGTCGATTCCATCTCACTGCTTGTTCTAAGCGAAACAAATTATGGTCTAGTATCTGATTTGAAACATTAGATCATGACAGTGTAACATAAAACCCTCAAATAGGTTCACAAACAGAACTAATCAACTTATCAATTTGTAGTTTGGTATTAGAGTTTCATTAGTGGCCAATACTGCAGCATTCCACGGCTCCATCCAGAGCTGAAATGTTCCTTACAGAATCAGATTTTGAAAGCAGGACAAAGTCGTGTTGCATTTTAATTTGTCTGCTAAAATACTGTTGAGCACAATCTCATACTTGTCTCCCTTTCCCCTCCTCTTCCCTCTCTTTAGTACGATGGCATCATCCTCCCCGGCAAGTAAAGGACCACCTTTTTGACGTTGTTTGTAACAAACTAATAAAATGGAAAAAAGGCCAATCTTGTTCTGTGTGGTTACTGGGATAAAGTCCTTCACTGGTGGCATTTTAGTGGTTTCCAGCTGTTGGTGGTTAAAGTGCAGGCAGCTTGTACAGCTGCTGTGGGTTGTGTGAAGTGATACTAGGTCTTTCACCTGGAACCACACGGGGGCAGTAGTAGCCAGTGAGCTGTTTTGTGAGGTTGGTGCCATGTGGTTTTTGAAGTGTAGCTGGTGAGATCGGTGCTATTTTGAGGCCTTGGATGACACTGAATCATCTCACATTTAAAGACCCAGTGAGTAGACGAGTATATACATGTGAAGGGATGTCTCCATACCGTAATTGGAAGACTCATTTCAGCTGTGACAGTTCATTCTGAAATGTATCCTAATGAACCATGCCATTATTGTAGTATTATGTAGTATACATGAGTGTGTAGAAAGAAAGGATGACTGTTGCGTCTCGGTATTAAAGTAACTAATGTTAAGAGGTAAAAGTTCAGATTGTCAGATACTACAGCTATACAACCCGCACTAGAGGAAACCTGGTAAACTGGCAGGTAACCAAGACGAGGCTCGGGGAGTGAGGACACGGTCGATATGGAAACGTGAAAGTGGGCTTGAAGTGAGGAAAAATTCACTGTCAAGTTTCTTTATCAGTTTTTTGTTTGCAGCCAAGCTCAGTGATGCACTAAATAAAAAGAAGAAAACCAAAAACTTTAATGGGTTTAAAATAATCATGAGGCTGACTAACGCACACAAAGTAAACTTTACTTTCTTGAAAAGACCCTATTTTCTTACAAATAACGATAATGTATACTCTCAACTCATCGATTTCAATCAGATTTAAAACAATTAAATTAATTTAGGTTGGTTTATTGTACTAATGGAGGGGAGGGATTGCCTGATATTTGTGTTTCTATTTTGTCAAGTAGCCTCTGAATTCATAAATCAAATGTAATTTCTCAGCTGTCCATGTCTCATGTAGTTCTTCAGACAGGGAAGACCGAACAGTTATCACTGGACTGGACTTATTCAGATCTCCAAATATTGTGTTACTGTATGTATAGCAAGTCAGGTCATTTTAGGTAATATAAGACACCTTTGGTCCTCAGTCTCACATACCTGTGCTGCATTTATATGCTGGTGGGAAAGTCCGACATCTGGGAAACTTGATTTTTCAGCCATGCCGAGAAGGTCAAAGGTTATTTATCATAACTTAGAAACTCGAGTATGAAAATTTTGTGCAACTTCATCATTCGACTTTAAATTTCCAAGTAGGAAATTCATTTTTCCGATAGCACCTGAATGCAGCGCTAGTCTCTCTTCTTTCTGTGTCAGATGGCCTACAATTCCCAGCAGCACACCCTGAACATATAAAAAGGAAATAAAGGCAGAGAGAATGAGCTTTGTTTTGATCAGATTGGCTTTATTCAGTGAAACCCTCAGGCTTTGCTGTCAGACACTCAAACACCGGCAGCTTCATCTAGCAGCAGGAAGGAGACAAATACAGAGGGATTCAGCCAATCAAACGAGCCAGATTAGCCTCATTGTATCATAATTTAATGACTTGAGACAGAGTCCACATTGTTAATCGTTTCCTCTCAATATGATCCATAACCCTTAGCAGTTTGTCTTTCCACCTACTGGAGTTTCACCGGTTCTTCAGTTGGTTGGAAATCAGTTTCTTTAAAAATTAGAGGATGAGGACGGCAAGATGATGAAACACAAACACAGGTGAGTAGGTAAGGCTTTCTTTTTCTTTTTTCTCTTTTCCCTTCATTTTTCAGATTTTTCTGTATTTTTCAGATTTTATGCTCTTTTTTTTTTTTAAACCAAAAATGCTTGTGCGAATAATTTTATTTTATTCTCCGTCATCTTTTGGCCAAACTTGCCTGCGTTGTTGATTTCACACCGCCATCCTCTCGTCTTCACCCATCCCTTCTTTCTGCTCCATTGCACTTAAAAAACATGTTTAAACACTACATCAATAACTTTTTTTGTATATTAATTTTGTCACAGTTGAGCTACACTACATCTGACAAACATATACAGTATATAAATAATACAATAAACACAGGTATGTTCATTGCGGACCTGTTTCTATCCTCATGAGAAATGTTTCAAGTTTGTTTTTGAAGTATGGTGTTATTGCAGTATTTTGCCAAAAACACTACATGGCTCAATTCCTAAAGGCCACACACACTCCTGTCATTCGCTCTGCAACACAACACACTCCATACACACTTTCAGACACACACACAGTCACACACTTGTTGTCACAGTCACACACCATCCGCTCTACCTAGATACATCTTTGTACACGCACTGCTCACGGATTCACAGTCGTCTTGACGCTCTCCAGCCTGCTTCTACCCAAATCACCAAATATACAGCACTTTGACCTATGGCATCCTAACAAAGCTAGTTCCCATCTCCCTCATCCTCCCCTCTCTACACCTCCACCTGCTCAGCTCTCCATTTCACCCCTCCTCCACCTGTTTTCCCTCCACTTCCCATCCCTCCAGACCCTCCTGAGACCATGTAGGACGCTGCAGGCTCTCTTTTCTGTTTGCACAACCAGATCCTGACACAAATACATGGGTATACACTTGGATATGGCAAAATGTGGCACTTGCCATCGACTAAGACACTTGAGATTTCATCATTATAATGGAGAACAAAAAATCTATTTGGAAGCAATATAAACAAATCACAATAGGGAGCATTCAGGACCAAAGCTCTGTCTGAGCTGATAATTTATCACAGTGACACGATAATAATATCATCAGTCATTGCTCCACTTTGTCCTCAGAATGCCTATCTTGTCGATACAGTATATGTATTATGTATATTTGATGGTATATGATGGCATGTAAAGCCCTTTGAGACTTGACTGTGGTAAAGGGCTTAAACTAGACTAGACTAGAATAACTGATAACTCAAATTAAGTCGTATTTATAGGCATATTTGGGTGTTTTGGTGGTCGGATAAATGATATTAGATGCAGGGACTTTGCCATAGTTTTAGGGTTTAGTGAACTGCGCAAACAGAAAACAGAGCAGATGGTCCAGATGTTCTCATCAGGTTACCATCTCTCCTCACTTCTAGTCTCTCTCCATCTCTCTCTCTAGGCGGTGATGATCTGTGGTGGAGCCACGCTGCTCTCTCTGCTCCTGTTCTTCCCAGGCTGTTGCTGCTCTTCGTGGGCCGGGGTGTTGCGGTGCTGCTGGCGGCGCGGCGCGTGGCGCGGCGGCAGGGTCAGGGTGCAGCAGGACACTCCCACCGTGGGCTCGGGCAGATCCTCTGCCGCCGACCAGCTGTCTGTGGCGGGGTCGTACCTCTGCACGGCCGCCTTGTAGCGCTTCTCCGCCTCGTTCCAGCCTCCCAGCAGGTAGAGCTTCTCGGCCAGCGGCGACAGGCCGGCGGTGCTCACGCCGAGAGGGAGCGAGGCCGCGCGGCTCCACGCTCCGCTCTCCGGCGAGAACACCTCCACGGAGAGCACGTCCACGCGCTCGCCGCCCGGTCCCAGCTGGCTCCCTCCCACCACGTACACCTTCCCCCCCAGGGTGGCGGAGCAGTGCCAGCCGCGGGGCGTCTCCAGCGGGGCCTTCTCCGTCCAGGAGTCGGACTCGATGTTGTAGCACGCCACCGAGCGGGAGTAGGCGCAGTTGATGTAGCCGCCGCTCACCAGGATGTCTCCGGAGGGCAGGGTGGCGCTGGAGTGGCAGCAGCGGGGCACCTCCATGGGCGCGCGCATCTGCCAGGTGTTGGAGGAGGGCAGGTAGCTCTCGGTGGTGGCCAGCAGGCCCTCCACGTTGCGGCCGCCGATGGCGAACAGGCGGCCGCCGGTGGCTGCCAGGGAGAAGTGGGTGCGGCGCTGGCGCATGCTGGCCAGGTGGAGCCAGGTGTTGAAGCGAGGATCATATCTGATGGAGGCAGGGCACAGAGAGGAGAAGAATTATGAGCTTGTGTCTGATCATACAATGTTTCTGTGGATCTGTCAGCTGGAGTTGTAACTTCTGAGGCAGTATAATGATATTTCCACTTTCCCATAGTCTAACAACTGTTTGGGTCAAAGTGCACATTCACAAAATGGGCAGCTCTCTATAAAACTTGACAAAGACTATTATAGCCTTCTTATTCCATATTCCTGTGGCCTGTTATCTACCTGCTGAGGGTGCTGACAGCGTGCTTGGCCTGGTTGCGGGCGTCGTTCTGGTCCTCTCCTCCTGCCACGTACAGGAAGCCGTCCATCACAGCCACGCACTGGTTGAAGCTCTTAGCAGGCAGCTGGGACAGGTGGCGCCAGGTGGCTCCTCCCTCACGAGGGTCTCTCCACAGCACCTGGGGACAGGGGTCAAAGGTCACTGAGCAGATGCTTTTGCCTTCTCTTCGGTTTCATGTTCAATTACACTCTCTCTTCTTCTATCTCTCTCACACACACACACACAGCTCACCTCTCGGCTGAGGGCGCGCTCGGTGATGGAGGGGCGGCCGCCGACGGTGAGCAGGGTCTGCTGCCCGCTGCGGACCTGCGTGCGGCGGGACTGCAGGGTGTTCTGCTGGTAGGGCAGCAGGTGGTAGTTCATGGCGTCCACCAGCAGGCGGTGACACTGAGGGTCCAGCATCATGCGGGCGACCGGCTGGATCTGGCTCACCAGCTCGCTGGCGGGGATGGTCTCGAAGCGCACGTAGGACAGCAGCTCCGCGGCGTGAACCTGACGCGTCGGGTCGAAGTCCAGCCACTTCATGGTCAGCTGTGGAGGGAAATGGTTTAGTGAATGAGAGTAAACGCAAAATGCAACAGAGCCAGTCTCACAGATATGGATTACAAGTTACTTCGTCAATAGCTTTTGTTTTTTTGACAAAGTATTTTAGGGTGGATTTTTCCTTTAAGTTTGTTAAGCTTAAAGAGGCATTTCACCAAAATTGACATTTAAGGCAATTATTAAACAATTGTTTTACATCTACGGGAACATGACTGTCCAAAAGATTATCTTTCAACTATGTCAGGCGATTTTGATGGTGTCATAGGATTGTCAAAACTCATATGACAGAAAACGTCTACTTTTGTAGAGTAACAACCTAAAAGTCAATATTGGGGGAATAACACATTCAGATCTCCATCAAATCTCCTGTTGGTAAAGACTTGGCACAGGAGTTGTCTGTGGAACCATTTAGAAAACAGTTGGTGAACTGTTGGTTCACTCAAAAGGAAGCGATAAAAAACCTTGACTGGGCTGAATGAAATTGAGTGAGTTATACTTAGTCTCACATTTGGTCCCGTTTATAAATACAACCATCGCTGCTTCCCTCTCCGCCAGCCGCTCGGCTATTTGGGTCTGTGATGGTGCTGCATATTAATAAACGAGCTATCTTGCATACAGTGAGTTATACTTGGGATTTCTGTTCACAGCAGACCTGCAGGTGACTGGCTTGGGTTCACGGATCTGTGTTATGCTCCGAACAGCTGGTCTGGGGTCTGTTTTTAGGTCTGGCTGAAAATAACGGTGGGTGCAGGACATAGGGCAGCCTCCTAGAAGACCCGGCATTTCTACTCAGGATATGAGAACTGATTGCTGTATCAGTTCCTAGTGTGGAGGGTTCATACTGCTGAGCTGAATAAAATCAAAAGTGAGCTGAATTCAGTTTTCACTAATTCTGGATCCTAACTGCTTACATCTTATCATAAAGAATTTGAGTAGGTGCAGATAAAAAGGGCTAGGTGAAATTCACTTTCAAGCCAATTCAAAGTCAATTCATGAGTCTTCAGTCCTATCAATTTCTTTACAGTTTCAATATAAGAACTTTTTTTCATGGCAAAACCTTTCAAATTTGAGGAAAATCTATTATCCCCTTGGAAGAATCTGACATGAATTCAGGAGAAGTGAAGAAAAATAACTAAAATTCAAAATGTCAGCCTATCGCCCTTTAACCCAATTTCTAAGGTAAACCCTCCAACCTTTGACCGTTGAAGTTGACCTTTGACCTCTCACCTGGAAGGCGGTGACCTCGGAGGGCAGCATCAGCCCGTCGTCCTGCAGGAAGGCGGAGATCTGCTCCAGGGTCAGCTGGGTGAACAGCGGCGTCTCCGAGAACTGCACGAAGTTGTCCAGGACGAAGCGGCGGGCGGCGTCGCGCACCGGCAGCAGGCCGTAGGCGGCGGCGATGTTCCAGATGTAGACGCAGGTCTGGACGTTGAGCTCGGCCAGCAGGAAGTCCATGCACATCTTGAGCAGCTGGGGGATCTGCAGGGTGGCGGCGGCCGAGACGGTGCAGCCGATGGTGTAGAGGGACATGTGGACGCGGCCCAGATAGGCAAAGGTGATGACGTTGGCCAAACCTGAGAGGGAGGGAGGGGCGTTCAACTTGACTGGAGTCAAACCTGAGGCTCCCGCACGGGAAACCACACAAGACAAAACAAGGTCTGGCCAAGGGAGATGTTTAGGCTTACATGGTCTCAGGCACACTACCAGAGACTCTGCCTACTCTGCCATGGATGGATGGATGGATGGAATATCCTCCTCTAGATATGACTAAAAGACTGAAGGCTGGTCTCTAACAACCCTGAACGTTCTCATTCTCCCTTGATATTTTTAACAGTTTTAGTGGTATTTTTAAAGCTTTCTCCATGTGTTATCGTTGAGTGAATGTTTGGCCTGTGTGAATTTAAATTTGTTTTCTTCTACGCTGGTCTGCACAAAGCAAATTTCCATTCATGGACAATAAAACGCCTTCTATTCTATGAGAAGATTGATGGAAAAGTTGATTCATGGATGGATTGGTGGATGGATAGATGCAGTGATCGACTGAAGAATGGACAGACGATTTGAACGAAAAAAAACAGGTGAGGGCAACATTATGAATCTACGATTTGCTTATGCACTGTTGACTTAATAGAGATTTAAATGGTTGATCAATAAAGGCCTACCCAGCGGGGAGAGGGAGGGCAGCTCCAGGCGCTTCATCCCGGGGTCCTTGGCCAGGATCTCCCTGAAGTACTGGCTGACGGAGGAGATGACCAGCTTGTGGACGTCGAAGGCCTTGGTCTTACAGGCCAGCTCCAGGTCAGTCAGGAACCTGAGGAGGAGAGGAGAGAGGAGGAGAGAAGAGACCAGACAAGTGGAGAGGAGGGGAAGAGAGGAAAGGAAAAGAGAAATCAAATAGTTCAATAATACTGTACAGGAATTGGCTATAATACACGATGGAATGATGGATGACATGATACTATATGATACGATATGATACGATGATATGATACAATATATGATATGATACAATATGATACAATACCATACGATATGAGAAATATATGAAAAATCAAATTATTCCTTCCATAATACTATACAGGAATTGGCTATAACGCACCCTGATGGATGACATGATACAATATGATATGATGCAGTACAATATACTGTATATGATACAATACCATACAATATGATATGATATATGTTAAGCTATGATAAATTAAATGATATGATACAGTACGATACGATATGATATATGATACGATACGATATGATCCAATAAAAAAAGATACGATATGATGCGATACGATATGATGTGATACGACATGATGCGACACGACATGATGCATTACAATAAGACTCATGACAGTATGTTACGATGCGACGCAGCAGCCCCTACCTCTCCTGCCGCATCTTGCTGAGCTCCTCCAGCAGGGCGTTCCCGTGCAGGGGGCGGGTCAGCTCGCTGCCCAGGCCCAGGCCGCGCTCCCCGGGCTTGATGACGGGCGGCGGCAGCGGCAGGTTGAGGCTGTTCAGCTGAACGATGTCCAGCGCCGCCATCTGCTCGATCTTCTTCGCCCCGCTCTCCACCACCACCACGCCGTCGCCGCGGCTCTCCACCTTCAGCGGGGCGGGGACGGGCTCCATGTCGACCTGAGCGATGGTTTCCACGGCGACCTTCTTCTGACGCGGGGCCTTCTTCTTGGGGGCCATAGCTGTTGATTGTTTTGTTTCTTTCTTAGGTTTCAGTTAACTGCAGTAAGCGGTTTTCTAGGTACAGTGGGTCTCTTCTGAGTTTGATTACCTGACAGACAAGGACACTGGCTCACTTGCTAACAATCCAACTGATCAACAAAATGACAAAATTGTCTGTTTCCTGACACTGAGATAAGCACTGACTTCCTTTCACTGACAGAAAAAAACACAAGCACTCTGCTGCTCTCTCTCTCTCTCTCTCGCTGAAACACTGAGGCAAGAACAGACAGGCAGACAGAAAGAGTGATTGGCTGGATGACGCAGCTGTGTATTTTCCTCTTGACAGAAAGAATATGAGAAGGGACAGATTGACAGATGTTCACCGGTGTGTGAAGCTGCTCGGGGATTTGCTTGGTGGTTCAGTTTCAGCGCAACACAGCACCTGAAAAGAAAAGAGAAGAGGGGAAAGTTGTAATTATCTCCTGCAAAGTGTAAACACAAGCTGTTCAAACCCTTTAGCTGTCGTTTAGGGCCTGAAGTACATGTGTGTAAATGCACTTCCTGCACATGTTCCCTCTACTAGCCGCCCCCATCAAAGGCCTGATTTTCCTGTTTCTCTTAGGTCCACTGGTCAAGGTCTCTTAACTGTCCCACGCACTAAATCGAAATCAAAAGGTGATCAAACTTTTGCTGTAGCTGCCCCGGATTTATGGAAGCACTTTTCTCAAGACTGTGAAAATCTGTGTATTCTTTCATTGTCATTGGAGCCACACCAAGCTTATTGACTGATGCACATTACTCTAATCCTTCAACACACAACACACTGACTGACTGACTTGCCAACACAACTGAACTCTCTCTCTCTCTCTCTCTCTCTCTCTGTAATTGGAGGGAGGGGGGTATGTTGTGTGAATGACAGGTGCGAGTGTCCCTTTGCGAGGGCTTCCAGGGTCGGGTTTGTGGTCTACAGCAGCCCCACATACATGTGGGCTGGCGGCCATATTCATCGCTGCACTGACACACTGTGTATTTCAGCCACAGAGCAACTGGGGAATCTTACTCACGCCCGCAATGAGCCGCGCTTGGTAAACTGCAGCAGATCGCTGCAGTGAGGAACTGTGACAGAAAGCCTATGGATCATACTGGACTGCTGAAATGCAGAGGAGTATCTGAAATAAGCAAATGGGACACATTTCATAGGAGCTATACCCACAATGCACCTCTCTCCAAAAAATGGGGGGGGGGCAGTGCAGGGCAACAAAACTGTCAAACATCTTCAGCTTTATCAAAATGATACTTTCATGTTTTGATGGTGAGAATGCTTCATCTATGAATTTTGAACTATATGGTTGCCCATCTACTCTACTGTTGTTTGTGAAAGTGCTTTGGGAAACTACAAAGCAACTACAACTATTGTCAATGCACCTTTAATCAAGGTAATTAACCTTCTCGGTGAATAAAAATTAATAAGAATGTGGTTTTCCCAGGAAGCTCTGCGATGTGAAAGTAATTATGTAATTGTTTGGAAAGATGGGCTTTCTGCAAACATTCCCCCGGACAAACAGCAGTGACAAAAGCATGACAACACGTCAGTTGTCAGGCAAATGCACACTTCTGTGCAAGGCTTAAAACACCCGGCGCAAAATTCACTCACAGACGCACAAGCTCACTCCTGTCCTCTTCTAAAAATACAGCAGGGGGCAAAGCAAAGTGAGCAGAGCAGCACAGCACAACTCCTGCTGCTTAGATTACTGCCCTCCTCCCAAAACCTTTTCTTTTTCCGGATTAAGACCCACACACATTTATAACTAATCTGCAATTAGATTCTGCTGATTCTCTCTTTGCCTCCATTTTGCTCTTTATCATTTCGTTAACAACCACCGAGGCAGAAGCTGTGTCCTTTCTCTTCTCCAGACAGAAAACAGTTCAGACGCACGAATCATCACGAATAGTTTCAATCATTACTTTCATTCAGTCAGTTTCATTACTGTATTAAACGATAGACTTTGTGTGAGTAATGTTCAGAGCAAAAGGAGGAAAGGTTACAGCTGGAATAAATTCCTGTTGGTAGCCAAACTAGTGGAGCCAGAGAGAGAGATCCAGAAGCTCCGGCCTGCAGCAGCACGTGTGTTGTGATCATCTGGGTCGAGACGCTGGCAGCGGTTCTACTCAGGTCTATTTCTGTCCTGCAGGATGTTTGGATTAGTTGTTTTCAAACTAATCTGGTGGCCATACGGATTTTTATCTAACCAAACTGACCCTGGTGAGAGGCTCTGCCACGCTGCTAACCCCGAAAATATTATAGTTTATCAAAAAACATAAAAGCATTTCAGTATTTTATTCGACCTAGGATTGCAGGGGCTTGGGAAGGTTTTGGGCCACAAAACATAGTCGATAACTTTTTGATATAAATAGAATAAAATAGAATAATTTAAGGACTCAAGTCAAATTTCCCCATAGTCCTTTGTGTCTTAACCTAGTCATTTGAAAATCATTGATTCAGAAACATGTCATTCTGTCGGGACTGCTGCCTCATCCAGGAGCCTGTTGGGTATTTGGGTCACCAGACAGACATTTGACCTGAGAGCGTCACCTGTGACCTTTTGGAACTGGGTTACGTCTCCAAAATGTAGAATATTTTTCCTCATAGTTTAAGTTTTTCATGTGATACTAGCCTTGTTTAGTTCGTAATCAGAGGTGTAGTTCAGTCATAGTAAGTTGGAGAGCTGACAAAGCATTGAGTCAGGTGGTGAAGGTCTGTTGTTCGGAGAGGAGATGCGATGCTGTTGTTATATTTGTTCCCAGTATGGTGGATGACAGAGCAGCTGTGCCTCCATTAACCTTGGTCGCAGATATTTCTGAAGGCGGAGCTGTGCGAAGATTATTTTCATGTCACTGAATCACTAGGTTACCAAATGTTTTGTTTGTTTGACACATCACCAAGGCCCTGAATTACACTTCATACACATTTGTTGGGTATTATAAGAGGAACTCTATGGAATGTGTAATTATCTAGATGAAAGGAAATGTTGCTCATAGATGGATTAACTTGTAATTAAGCATTACAAGTCTGTAGGACTTTGTAGCTTCTACCTGAGTTGTTTTGTATCGCAGGATGACTCAAATATGTTTTGGTCATCATCTCTCTGGCTCCTATCTGGCCTCAAGCTTTCGGCTAAGCGCCATTTGATCCAGATATTGAAATATCACTCTCCCACGTGTTTCTCTGACTACGTTGGTCACTCACTGCAAGAAATTCTGGGCGGCTGACAAATAACCTATTGATCTAAAGCTTTGGGGAGGGGCCGCAGCCTGTTGAATCATCACTATTCCTCCCCTTCTCAGTTAGTTAGTGATGTAACATGGTTGTAAATTGCCTCCACCATTAGGACATTGCTGTTTCAACCGTTTTAGGGGGGGATTGCAACATCGCCGGTAGCCTATACTCTGTCATACGGCCTCAAACGGACTCTCCCAGCGCGAGCCCCTCCTCTTCATATGACACCCACAGCAGCTGCCGCTCTGGCCATGTGTGGAGCAGGCTCCTTCACAAGCCACAGCACCCATAGGAGCTATTTAAAAAGAGCCAAGTTCAGAGATAGAGCAAATGAGGAGGGGGGGGGTGTCAGAAAAGGGAGGGGTGGAGAGAGAGAGAGAGAGAGAGAAAGAGAGAGAGAGAGAGAATCCAGTATGCCTGTGGATATGTGATAATGACACACTGTAGTTGTGGTTGGGTTGTTGTTTTCCATTAGTATACTTTTCACAACTCATTCACACAACTCTCGTTATCATTTTGGTTTTCAACTATTATTGTTTATTGTCTGCACTAACTCAGTTTTGTAAAGTGATATGCAAATAATGTGTAGTAGTAGTTGTAGTAGTAGCAGAAGTAGTAGTAGCATTATTCGCATTGCTTTTATTTTTTTTTACAAATGGCCACTGGATCAGATTACTAAAGAGGAAGATCAAAATTGCAAAATTTTAGTTGGGGATAAAAATAGCAAAAGATGAGGAAGTAAACACGCCTGACAAGACTCTGGTGGTATGAAATGAGTCTTGGTGGGAGAAAGTAAAAAAAAAGGTAAAAAAAAGTAAATAGAAAGATATTTCACTGGTTAAATGACAAACTTTGTACCTGAATTAAAAGCCATTTGAAGGGGATTTTTGGGCCTTAAATCATGTAAACTTCCAATTCAAGCAAAGGAATGAAAAAAACTAAAATTGCAGCTGTGGGGTCTTTTCATGACAGAAGCGATATGAAAACCGTCAACTGAAAGGTCAGAATATGTAAAGCTGTAGCTTGATTTAATCTAACTGAATGGAGCCTTGCAGTGTGCAGACTGTTCTTCATGTTAAGGACAGTGAACCTGCCACCACAAATCTTGATTTAACAATTAAACTTCAATAATTTGCCATATAAGCTAAAGTTGCTCACAAACTGTCTCAGTCTGCTCAGGACAAAAAACAGGAAAAGACATTTAGGGAGACATATTCTTATGCCACTCATATAATATCCATAATTATATACAGTACTGGACAGAGGAAAGTGAGAAAAAAAAGGGCAGAATTGAGGCGAAGAGATGAGAAAATGTGTAATATGGATCTTAATCAAATGTAATAAAAGGAAACTGGCAGATAGCTCGGGCCTGAAATTCCCAAAAGCATTTTAACAGCATTGAGGGAGTCTTTATTCCAGCGTCCCGATCGTCCCGATCGTCCCGATCGACGCACCACAGAACGAAGGTGAACTTTGACCTTTGATGCCTTACAGAGAGCTGGCCCAGGTTAGGAATCAAAACAAACTGGGAGCCAGGAACAATGATCACCTCCAGCTGCTGTTTACCACCAGTTGATCCAGCTTCACACCAGGAGACTGCTGGTATGTGGCAGCTGGCACACTGTACGGCACACACACACACACACACACACACACACGCTTACATACACAAACACTTGTACATACACAGAAACATACAAGTATACACGTGCAATGCATATACAGGTTCACATACAGGCAAATGCACAAAGATTGACACATAGTAACCCTAACTGTCACACACACACACACAGACACACACACACACACACACACACACACACCCTGCGTCCTTCCCCACCAAATCCATCCCTCTGTGCCAGTAGCAGAATTCCTTTGCCTATCTCCAGAGGATATTTATAGGTGCTGAGACACACAGTGTGAATGTGTGTGTGTGTGTGTGTGTGTGTGTGTGTGTGTGTGTGTTTGTGTGTGTGAGTGTGTGTGTTTAAAGCTAAGAGCTGGAATGAGAGAGACTGACACCCCCTGCAGTAGGGATGGGACGATATATATATCGAAATTCAATACAATATATCCCAATGCAAAAAAGTGACAATACGTATCGTGGGGCAGAGAAATGAATCGTGATATCAGCTCCATTTTATTCTGCTGTAATAATCAGAAATGAGACGGCTTGACCATCACAGTTTCACAAGCTCTCCATCTAAATTCTATTATTTTCACTTTGTAATGACATTTTTAAATTGTTGTTTACATTCTATCAAGCCAATGGCATTGCTAGAAAGATTTGTGTCTCAGAAATAAACATAATTCTGCACAGTCAGACTTTGTTGTCATTGAACTTTTATTTATTCCGTATCGAATCGTATCGCGAGGTAAGCAGATCATCCCGTCTCTACTCTGCAGTATCACTAGTAATGTAGGATCCCAATGGCAACTGGCTGCAACACATTGTTTCCATTCATACACACCTCTGGCCTTGATTTTAGGTTGTTAAAAATATGCCAAAAACAAAAACTATGCTTGATTATTATTGAATGGGTTGAACACTTCATTTATATGATGATCTGTTGTGTGATATAGAAGTAAAAATTAAAGTATAGTAGTATAGTATAGCATAGTATAGTATAGTATAGTATAGTATAGCGGCACTCAAATGTGCCACTATACTATACTATACTCTACTCATATCAGTGAATGCTGACAGAACTGAAGTTTGGATGAATTTAAGTTGAAATTAAAAATGTAAGTGAAGATACTGACTCCCATCATGCAGTAAAACCAAGTCTATTTTACCTCTTTCTCTCTCTGTTCACTTGGTTACTCGCTCTTCTTCCTTTCCTTAGCTTTCTTGGTTTCTCTCTTTCGGCTTTCTTTCTTTCTCTCTTTCTTTATTTCTTTCACTCTGTTGATTTTCTCTCACAGGTTGCTCTCTGTTCCTCGTTGCTCCGTCCCTCCGTCCCCAGTCTGTCTGCCAGAGTGCTGTGTGTGTCAGTGTTTGAGGGAGACCAGGGGTCCCAACCAAGGCTATGACGCACGCCTCGCCCCCCCCCCCCCCTCCCAACCCCCAACCCTCAGCCCCTGCCTCCCTGAGCTCACATCACAACCACCCACCTCCAACATCCACCTACATTTCCAAATACAGGCACCCCGCGTCTCCCTCCCCTCCAAAAATATCCCAAAAATACCCCCTACTCCCCCCCTCCCTCCAGGCCTTGGGCTTGGGTTTAGATGGGGCAGGAGGGACGAACTACCACTTGGTTCCTGTCCTGTGTGTGCCATGACGCCATGTTTTACATTTGCTGTGTGTGGGATCAAGCCAAGCTATGGAAAAGCTAGCTTGGCTATGTCCAAAATACTTGGGAGTCGATGGAAAGACTACACAGTTTTTCCTCATTCCTAATAAAAAAATTGTATTTTTTTTTTTGGAAGTTTAAGTCCTTTGAAGACGGTGATAGAGAGAGAAAAGAGGAAGAAGGAAAGGGAGAGAAGTAAGAGAGAGAGAGAGAGAGAGAGGAAGAGAGAGAGAGATGAAGAAAAGTGCACAACTATAATAATCCTATGATCAATTTTATAACTATGCTATAAAAATATCACAGTCAAACGTCCTTATAGAAAATATTATAGTAATTTATTAGAGGAATATTAAATTGATACCACAGGAGATAAAGATGTAATTCAAGTATTTATTTAAAATGTAATTATTTTGATGACTTTGGTGTTTGTAGCCTACACGTGTATTATTTATGCTATATTGGGATATTTTACAGATTTTTTCATATAGGGCGATGTTCAACATTATCATTAGGTAACTCAGTAATAATGGGTAATTCAGCGCTTTCACTGACGTGAAACGGAACAGGTGTTGCACTCTTTATGCGCTGTCAGCTGTTCTGTGACGTAGTTCCGTCAATCCCTGCTCAATCCTTCTCTGTCGGTCTACTTTTTTCCCTCAACACTGGTGAACTTGAATATACTTCTTCATGCTGAATTATCTACACATGTGCTACGCTTTCTTTTTCTCAATTTTAATATTTTTAAATAAAATACGGACCCTGCAGCCTGCAGTGGCGGACAAGAACTAGCGGAACCTTGTTTTTTCTTTCTTCGCCGATGATGAAGTAGTTTCCGGGCTACAGGGTACCAGCAGTAAACATGGCGGAGGAGCTGCTGGATACAGTGGACAGACTTCAGTCCCGGCTCTTGGAGAATCCGGAGCCCCGAAAGGTAACGATTGAACCGGCCGAGGTGGACAGATGTGATATTTAGCACCGACTGGCTCCCGAAATGCGACGTTTTGTCTCCGGGCCCGAAACTGTTCCGTGGCCGTGGCAGTTCCGTGAAAGTCGCAACGGCGTTTTAATGCTGCATTCAAGTGCTGCTTATGGCCTCCTAATTCAGAGACTGGTAGCCGTAAATGCGTCTTGTCGTGCATTTAACTGCTTTTTGCACGGAAATAGTAATGAAATGAGCCCTGTCCTGTCACAGAAGTGTTATGTGGCAGTTGTTTTGTTTTATAAGTCGAGTGGTACAGAGGTACTTTGTGTTGCAGTGGCAGACTGAAGAGGAGAAATCCAAATTTGCCATGTCAGTTTCCCAAAGAATTACAAAATGTGGCAAATAAAAGTTAAACAAAGAGTGAAAATAGAAACGTGCAACAATACAATCTATTTACATAAAATGTCAAACAACAACAATAATAAAATGCATCAAACTACCATCAGTAGTTTCCACACACCGTTTCCACACTCTCTGCCACCTAAAACGGACAACTCGGATATCATAGAAAATTTAGACTTTCCCACTGTTACATCCCATTATTTTAACGCATCCCAGTGTTATTTTCAATTTTTCTGGGCCGTTCACATGTGCGTTCAATATTTCGGTCAGCACATGAAGGCAGCACCTGATCACGTCACGATAACTAAGGGGCTTTAACTTGTGTTATTATAATGTACTTGTAAACCCTGGGCTTTTACTCGGTGTTCACACCTGCCTGCTTTGTGTAACCACCGCTTCAACATAATAAAAACAACAACCACAACATTTGCCTCCTAGCTGAACTCGGTGCCAGTGTAGCTAGCCGTTAGCCATCCTGCTAACGTTAGTGCAGAAAGTGTCAGCCACAGCGATTATAATCTTCTGTCCGTTAGCACATCGCTGGCTAACGGCAGCTAGGCCTCTTTAATGTTACATTGATTGGTGGCACAGTTTCACATCTCTCCACGGGCTCTGCTGTTAAAATTTAAAGGACAGGCGAAAGATGCATAGCGTTATCCGACCGCCTCTTTGTTTACTTAATCTATCACTGCTGAAATTACACTGCGCCTCTGCACACAAAACAATCTCGGGCGTAACGTGAAATCGGCGTGGGGGCTTTTCTTGTTTCACCTGATCGATTTGATCAAGTCAAACCCACTCCGACTTTCCCCAGACTGCTGTTTCACCACTTCGGTCTGCCAGCTGCCCCGTTAGGCCACGACATCAGTCCACACGACGCAGGACCCACTGAGCACAATTTGAATTTTACTGTCCCAAGTTGCAATCAGACAAGACTACTATCTAAAAACTGCACGTCCAGAGAACAGAGTGCACACCGGCATCAAACAGGCCAGCACATCCTGAACTTCTTCATGTCAAGGACCTTCAGATAGATATGCATTACATCAGAGAGCCTCATTTGATAAGATTTAGTACAAAGGAGCCCCGTTAAGATTACAAGATTTATAAACAACAAATGTCCATATTGTAAGTGGGTAGAACAGTTGGCACAGTGAAACCTGTGATGAAAACAATCATCCTTATACATAGGGCAAGTTGAAATTGATATTATTATTGATTTTAGATATCGGTATATATGATGATATTGCTTACAAATGCAAAATCACATGTTAAATAATCACATTGAACAGCATGTTAATGTTAGGTGTTTATGTCAAACACAACTCTGACATTTTCAAAGAATAGACTAGTCCTTAAAATGATTCATACCTTATTTTGTCAGTTTTTAAATAAAATTTGCTTGTCATCAATTTAGACAACAGAATTGCGTATCACTATACCACAATATCATCACAATATATACGATTCCACTGATAGACGATAAATGATAATTTTGAATTACTGCCCAGCCCTAATTGTATATTATTTAATTGTGCTATAGGGAGCAAAATAATACTGAAATTAAACAATTACTCGTTTTCTGTTATTTCTTATTGACCTTTTTTTTTTTGAGCATCTTGGAATCAGATTTATTTCGCCCAGGGTTTGAAAATGTATATATTTCTTGTACCTGGATGCTTTGCTGTGTCACTCATGCTGCTGCTGCATTCCTGTTATAATCAGCAAAATGGAGATAAAGACAGAGAATAACTACTTTTTTACCATTCTAAATTTTTTAACACATAGAAGGATGTTAGATTGAATTCAATTCGATGCAGGAAACACAAAAATTACTAAGAACAACACATAATACGACCACAACAAAGTACACAAGTGCTAAAAGGGTTTATATCCCAATCATTTTCTGAAACGATTAGTCGGTTAATCGATTAGTCGATCGACAGAAAATTAATCGATTCGAATTTTGATAATTGATTAATCGTTTTAATCATTTATAAAGTAAAAATACCAAACATCTGCTGGCTACGGCTTCACAAATGCAAAGTTTTAACGCTTTTCTCTGTTTCATATCATTCTAAAATTTAGTTTTTGAACAAAGTATGTAATTTTAAGACTTCACTTTTGGCTCTGATAAGTTTTAATGGGCATTTGTCATTATTTTCAACATTTTATACACTAAATGATTAATGGAAAAAATAATCGATAATGAAAAGAATTAATCAGCTCTAATTTTCCTCCACTGATGCCGAACTAATGGTAGCCGTTACAACGTAGTCCTCTGGTACTGAAAGTGAAAAAGTGATTGGTTCATTTCCTCTAAACTCTTGACTCTTCTTCTAAACACTCACCGCTTCTTTTTTCTTTCTTTCCTTTTCTTGTGCAGCTACTGAAGACTCTCAGAAGACTGGGGGAGCTTCCCATGACTGTGGATATACTTGTGGTGAGGATTTGTTGATTCAGTGTGGCAGCCTCTTCACTCACATTCCCTCGCTTTCCAAACTAGAACTTCTGCCAGTACAGTAAAATAAAAATAAAAATTGATATCTACCTACAGTAAGGCGGACCTCACCACTATCTTGTAATTGTCTTCCTCAATACACAGGATCTGATGCAACTGTCCCTTATGCTATTCATCTGAACTAAGAGAAACTTGGCTTGGATGCTGAAAGAAAGAGCGGTCAGTGGCCACGCTCTAATCTTCCTTTATTCTTCCACAGGAAACTGGAGTGGGGAAGACTGTGAATTCTTTCAGGAAGCATGAATTAGCCGGAGAGGCGGCGAAAAGCCTCGTCGCCAAGTGGAAGAAACTGGTTCCTCAGTCTGCAGACAGGTAATGCATTTGGTAACACATGTACATGTTAGGCACTTTAGGGCCGACGTTCGTATCCAAAGTGACCTCCAGTGGACTGCCTGCACGACACTACACACACAGAACAGTCAGGAGTGTGCCGGTCCGTGTTTCAGCTGCTTTGTCCCTGTTCTTGTGTCTTGTATGATGGAGCAGTTCTGGGTTAACGAAGCGAGAGCCAGGGAGTAAAGGTAGAAATGTATATTAGAGGTATGCAAATGATTTGAAGTGTATGACTCAAACCTGGACCTCCCTGTCTGTTCACGGTCCAATGAAGACTCACATTTTTAAACCCTTCAGAAACCACAAAGCCACAAACCCTCTTGTGGTCGCTTCTACCCAGGCATTCAAACAGTTCTGTTATTGGTGTTGCTGTGACTGTGCAAATGTTTGCAATGTGCTCAAATGTTGATTCGCTGCCGTCCGTCTCCCCGCCGCAGACCCAGCAACAGCCATGCCAAAGAGGCGCCGCGGTCACACACACACTCTCGGGGCCCCGAGGAAAGCGGAGGGGCCCGCAAACGCACCCGCGAACTCTCCCCCGAGGAGGAGCCCTCCTACGTGGAGGAGGAAGAGGAGATGATGGAGCGAGGCTACCACACCAACTACTCCCCCTCACCTCCGCAGCACCAGCAGTACAGTCCGCCGCGGGGAGGCGGCTACCAATCAGAGGAATACGAGAGCCCCGAGCCGGAGCCCGAGCCCGAGCCGGAGCCCGAGCCGGAGCCCGAGCCCAGCCCTCCTCCCCGCAAAGAGGCCCGCCACGCCAAGCTGCACAAAGAGCCCAGCAAGAACCACCACCACGGTTCCCATGGCGACCGCAATAGGGACAGGGACGAGGAGCGGCGGCAACGCCATGCACAGACGAGTAGCGATCGGGGAGGAGGGGGAGGGGGAGGGGGAGGGGGGGATGGTGGAAACGGTGAAGGGAAGAAGCGCAGCGCGGACAGAGACCCGCAGCAGAGCGCTGCACACAAGGCTGCCAAGCACAGCCGGCAATCCACCACACACGAGAGCAAGAGGGAGAGGGAGGACAAGAAGAAGGGAGGAGATGGTGAGTCTCTCTGCTGTGTGTGTGTGTGTGTGTGTGTTGAAACAGGTTCACAGTGACACTTTTGTCACAAAGAGAATGAGATGGCGGTACCTTTTTAGTGATGTCAAGTTTAATTGTAGAATCCTTAATCACTGTTACAGTCTTAAAGAACTTCACAACACTCACATTATGAAAACAATAAATGAAAACGACGCCCCCAACCTTAGACCCTCAACTGAGGGTCGAGGAAAAGCTCCCATGAAAACCTCATTAGGAAAAAAACAGATGGAAGAAACCTTGGAAGGGCGACCCAGGGAGGAATCCCAGGACGGTCATGGGTGCAATGGGTGCTGAGAGCAGGCAAACAAACCAAACCACCATTCCTCTGTTAAACTGATGCTATGGTTACATTGGTTCCATTTTATGACAAGTTCATTACTTGTGTTAAAGCTGCACTAGGCAAGATTTTTATGTAAGAACACACCCATCTTATCAGCCTAAATCACAGAGTGGGGCTTCAACAGAGAAAAGTGTGTACAATTTAAACATTTGAATTGAACTAGGTTTGGATAGACAGGGATCCAGATGATCCACATGTTCTACTTGACGTGATGTAACGTTCCCCTGTGTGTATCCAGGGCGACCGCGGGTGGCGAAGGACTCACCGGCCGAGGAGGAGGAAGACTACTTCGAGGCTCCCACCATGTCCTTCGAGTCCTTCCTCACGTACGACGCCCCGGCGCCCATCAAGAAGAAGAAGAAGCCGTCGTCGTCGTCGTCATCGGCGACGTCGTCACACAGCCGGCCGTCTCACCCCTCCTCTTCCACGTCGTCTTCCCGTCACGCACGCACCCCTCCGCCCGCCGCCTCCTCTTCCTCCTCTTCCTCTTCCTCCAAGGCGAGCAAGGCGAACGGGACTAAAAGTACCAAGAGGCCAGAGTCCGGCTCCGGTCCGGCGGCCGCTGCCCAGACACCGGAGAAACGCAGGAGGGTAAGGAAGATAATTGGGCTTATTATCCCTTTAGAATTTCTCTAAATCTAATTTTTTTTATTATTATTTATTTATTAGTTTATTTGATGGGGACAATCGTCTTCAACTGGTTACAAACAAGTTGATGCAACTGATGAAAGAAGCAAGGAAAAAAGAAAAGAAAAATATCAAAGTTATATACAGTTGTAAATGGGGCTGGGCGATAATTCAATATTATCGTTTATCGTCTTTCAGTGGAATCATATGTGGATGATATGGTGATATGGTGATTTGGGGATATTGTGACACGATTTTACTGTCTAAACTGATGATAACAAGCTCATTTTATTTAAAAACTCTGACAAAATGAGATATGGTAGGAATGTTATTTGAAAATGTCAGTTTTGTTAGACATCACACCTAACATTACCATTCGGTTCAATGGGATGAACATGAATTTGTGATTTTGCATATGTGAGCCATATTGTGATATCGAAAAAAATCCTTATGATTATCGTGATATTGATTTCAACCATATCGCCCAGCCCTAGTTGTAAAGCAGAATTTAAAGAAGGCGAAATGGAAAGACCAACAAATAATAAAATAAGCAAGTCATCTATAATGATAAGAATGCATACCGAAGAATGCAGAATTTGAATAAGTTACCTGCCTTCCCTTTGCATTTTTCCTGATAAAACGCCTAGCATGTATAAAATGTCTGGAAGTATTTTAAGCATTTATTAAGCCTCCAGTCAGTCAGTTTTTCTTTCCTGGAACCAAAACTCTGCTTTTATGAGTGGAATTGTGTCTGTTCCCTAGCAACAGTAGCTCACTGACCATTCTAACAGGAAGTAAGGCGAGCAGTTGGGACCTTGCAGAATTCAAAGGCTACTTCAAGTTTAGAGGCTCTGAGTATATCGAAGTCTCTCTTTTATCCAAGTCTATCTTTGCATAGGAATCATGCAAACATCATCTTTTAATCCCTTATGACATGGAGCATAGCTTTAACACTTCTCAGACAGGCCTTTATATAATTATCTCATTTATCTTTTACTTGTTGTATTTGCCTGTTTTATCCCCCCATAACGCTGATTTCAATTCATGCCTGGTTATTTTCATCGGCTTATAATTTTATTGTTTTGTCTTTAAAGCTCTTTGTTTGAAAAGTTCTGTGCAAATCAAGCTTGTTGCTGTAAATATGTCGCTCTGTGCAGGTGGTTGAGGCCGTTCCAACTCTTCCTGATATCCCTCTGCCAGCGATTCAGCCCAACTACCGACCTCTGCCCTCCATCGACCTCACACCGCTGTCCCCGCAGAGACGGAAAGGTACTGCCTCACCTCTAAATGAGAATCAGTCATTATCTATTTACTTCCATGTCAGTCAAAACAGTCTAACATGGGACTTCCAGATGAATTGTAACAATCATGCAGTTGTTTGACAGCTGTGGAAAGGTTTTGGGCGATTAACAACACCATATACATTTCACATAAATTATTAGAGCCCAGACAAAGCAACCACACAAAATGTTGATTTATTGTTTTTCCCATAGAAATTGAACATGACACATCTCTTGTGCCGCACTTTGTGGCTGTGGCCCATTTGAAACGTCATGTTATTCTTATCTATTGAAGTTGGTTGGACCACCAAACACACAGCAAGTTAGCACTCTGTTGAAGTTAAAGGTGCATCTTTTTACAGCTCCAAAAAAAACCATATAGTATGTCCATCAAATTTCTTCAGTTTGTGAAGCAGAATTTAAGTTTTTTCGTAGCCAAACGATTGCACTGTGGGTCCAAAAGTCCCAATATTTACCTCATTATCCTCTATATTTTCCTCACTGACAGTGATCTGGTTCAGTGATTATCAACCTTTTTCATATTGAGGACCCCTAATTTAGTCCACATTGGGGCCACAGACCCCCATTTGATGAGATTTTGTCTCTCAGACCCAAATCTGAGAATATTTTTATTGTTAGAGATGATTTTGGCCAGAATTACATGACTATCTGTATTGCAGGTAGAGAGATAACAGTGGAGCTATGATCAAAATAGTCTTTTCGTCTACATTGTCTAATTGTGTACTTCTTGTAACTGAAATAATGCTGAAGTTTAACAATTCATGAGTTTACTGGGGACCCTCTGGAACCCCCTCAAGGACCCCTGGTGGTCCCCGGACCCCACATTGAGAACCACTGATCTGGTTTGTGTTTGTGCGCTGTCATGGGGGAAAGTAGATAATGACAGAATAGCTGACTAATGACTAGTGAACTATTCCTTCAAAGCTTGTCATTTCAGTGTGTGTGTGTGTGTGTGTGTGTGTGTGTGTGTGTGTGTGTGGGTGTGTGGGTGTGGGTGCGTCTCAGTCTCAACACACACTGTATACCTGTTAACCTCTGAGGCCTAGAGGCTTCTAGCTTGTTCATACTCAATAGACTTAAATGGTGTGCTTTAAATGCCAAGATGTCTGCTTGGCATGTACAGACAGGTGAATTTTGTCGTATATGCAAATCATGTACTAGTTCCTCTCAAAGATTTTCTTGTCTGTCAGCATAATTGTTACACACACACACCTCCAGGCTTACTCTCTACTACTTTTCTTTCAGTTCCTGTATCCAACGACGAGGAGGATGCCGGCTTCACGGGGAAACGGTTCAACTCCAAGATGGTGGTCTACTCAGGATCCAAGACCGCCTACTTGCCCAAGATGATGACTCTGTATGAGCAGTGCATCCGCGTGCTGCAGAACAACATCGATTGTGAGTGGAAGTTGTTATGTAATCTCACACACACTCTCACTCTCTCTCACACACTCTCACCCTCTCTCACACACTCTCACCCTCTCTCACACACTCTCAGTCTCTCTCACTCTCTCACACTCTCACCCTCTCTCACACACTCTCACTCTCTCTCACACACTCTCACTCTCTCACACACTCTCACCCTCTCTCACATACTCTCACTCTCTCTCACACACTCTCACCCTCTCTCACACTCTCACTCTCTCTTACACACTCTCACCCTCTCTCACACACTCTCACTCTCTCACTCTCTCTCACCCTCTCTCACACACTCTCACTCTCTCTCACCCTCTCTCACACACTCTCACTCTCTCTCACACACTCTCACCCTCTCTCACATACTCTCACTCTCTCACACACTCTCACCCTCTCTCACACACTCTCACCCTCTCTCTCACACTCTCACCCTCTCTCACACACTCTCACTCTCTCACACACTCTCACTCTCTCTCACACACTCTCACCCTCTCTCACATACTCTCACTCTCTCTCACACACTCTCACCCTCTCTCACACACTCTCACTCTCTCACACACTCTCACCCTCTCTCACACACACTCACTCTATCACACACTCTCACTCTCACACACACTCTCACCCTCTCTCACACACTCTCACTCTCTCACACACTCTCACCCTCTCTCACACACTCACCCTCTCTCACACACACTCACTCTCTCACACACTCTCACCCTCTCTCACACACTCTCACTCTCTCACACACTCTCACCCTCTCTCACACACACTCACTCTATCACACACTCTCACTCTCTCACACACACTCTCACCCTCTCTCACACACTCTCACTCTCTCACACACTCTCACCCTCTCTCACACACTCACCCTCTCTCACACACACTCACTCTCTCACACACTCTCACTCTCTCACACACACTCTCACCCTCTCTCTCACACTCTCACCCTCTCTCACACACTCTCACTCTCTCTCACACACTCTCACTCTCTCTCACATACTCTCACTCTCTCTCACACACTCTCACCCTCTCTCACACACTCTCACTCTCTCACACACTCTCACCCTCTCTCACACACACTCACTCTATCACACACTCTCACTCTCTCACACACACTCTCACCCTCTCTCACACACTCTCACTCTCTCACACACTCTCACCCTCTCTCACACACTCACCCTCTCTCACACACACTCACTCTCTCACACACTCTCACTCTCTCACACACACTCTCACCCTCTCTCACACACTCTCACCCTCTCTCACACACTCTCACTCTCTCTCACACACTCTCACCCTCTCTCACATACTCTCACTCTCTCTCACACACTCTCACCCTCTCTCACACACTCTCACCCTCTCTCACACACTCTCACCCTCTCTCACACACTCTCACTCTCACACACTCTCACTCTCTGTCACACACTCTCACCCTCTCTCACACACTCTCACCCTCTCTCACACACTCTCACCCTCTCTCACACACTCTCACTCTCTCACACACTCTCACCCTCTCTCACACACTCTCACCCTCTCTCACACACACTCACTCTATCACACACTCTCACTCTCTCACACACACTCTCACCCTCTGTCACACACTCTCACTCTCTCACACACTCTCACTCTCTCTCACACACACTCTCACCCTCTCTCACACACTCTCACTCTCTCACACACTCTCACTCTCTGTCACACACACTCACTCTCTCACACACACTCTCACTCTCTCACACACTCTCACTCTCTGTCACACACACTCTCACTCTCTCACACACTCTCACTCTCTCACACACTCTCACCCACTCTCACCCTCTCTCACACACTCTCACTCTCTCACACACACTCTCACCGTCTCTCACACACTCTCACTCTCTCACACACTCTCACCCTCTCTCACACACTCTCACCCTCTCTCACACACTCTCACCCTCTCTCACATACTCTCACCCTCTCTCACACACACTCACTCTCTCACACACTCTCACTCTCTCTCACACACACACCCTCTCACACTCTCTCTTGGCCTCTTCTCTCTCACTCACAATATGACAGCATCGTCCCGTTTTCTTTTTCTACTCTGAAATTTATTGTCTGAGATTTTGACATTGACAGTCTCTCACACACTCTCACCCTCTCTCACACACTCACCCTCTCTCACACACACTCACTCTATCACACACTCTCACTCTCTCACACACACTCTCACCCTCTCTCACACACTCTCACCCTCTCTCACACACTCTCACTCTCTCTCACACACTCTCACCCTCTCTCACATACTCTCACTCTCTCTCACACACTCTCACCCTCTCTCACACACTCTCACCCTCTCTCACACACTCTCACCCTCTCTCACACACACTCACTCTATCACACACTCTCACTCTCTCACACACACTCTCACCCTCTCTCACACACTCTCACTCTCTCACACACTCTCACTCTCTCTCACACACACTCTCACCCTCTCTCACACACTCTCACTCTCTCACACACTCTCACTCTCTCTCACACACACTCACTCTCTCACACACACTCTCACTCTCTCACACACTCTCACTCTCTCACACACACTCACTCTCTCACACACACTCTCACTCTCTCACACACTCTCACTCTCTCACACACACTCTCACTCTCTCACACACACTCTCCCTCTCTCACACACTCTCACTCTCTCACACACTCTCACCCACTCTCACCCTCTCTCACACACTCTCACTCTCTCACACACACTCTCACCCTCTCTCACACTCTCACTCTCTCACACACTCTCACTCTCTCTCACACACTCTCACCCTCTCTCACACACTCTCACCCTCTCTCACATACTCTCACCCTCTCTCACACACACTCACTCTCTCACACACTCTCACTCTCTCTCACACACACACCCTCTCACACTCTCTCTTGGCCTCTTCTCTCTCACTCACAATATGACAGCATCGTCCCGTTTTCTTTTTCTACTCTGAAATTTATTGTCTGAGATTTTGACATGGACTGATAGTATGTGAGGGTTTTGTACTTTTACTTTTCAGTCTGTGAAAGTTAAACTTTGGGGTGTTTTTTGATCTATTATTACAGAACGGTAACTATTGATTACTGCGGTTATTTCGGTTCCAAAAAGCACGTCTTTCCATCTACAAATCAGACTCAAAGGGGAACATCGGGGGAATGTAGCCAAACTTGAGATGGTCAGATAAATTCCAGGTTGTATCTTTACTTCTAGTGAATAAAAGAGGGCTCTGTTGTCCTTTCCAGCCCATTAACTCGCTGTTCTTAAGTCATTAAACTGAGACGAAGGATGTAACTCGACCCCTTCCCAGATGCTTCCTCTGTGGAACAGTGAACAGTGGAAAGCCTCGCTCAAAGAAAATGATTCTTTTCAAGTCCTTTAGATAGTTTTCATCATTACTGCAATAACATGCATTTTATGGGATGGGGCGGGTATCCATTGTCATTTTATACATATAGCCTACACTCATAGTCAAATTAAATGATACTACCTGTGCATGTCCTATCTTTATTTTCAGTACATAGCGTAATTATTGCACTGTATGGTGCCTGAATCCCAGCTCATACTATATTGTCACATTACTTAGTATTTCTTGTCTCTATTCTCTGCATATTGTCAACAAAACCATTAGTAGAATCATATAACTTGTTGTTCTATAAGCAGACTGGAGCCAAATCTTAAAGAGGCTATTTGCAAATAGTTTTGATGGTTTGTTTTAGTCTACTTGGGTGCCAGATGGGTGGGGTTTACCACATAGGATAACCCAATGATCAGCAGAAACTGTAGACAATCACCGGAAAGTATTTGAGAGTCAGTTTGTACTCTTCTGTGATCAACCTCTGACCTGCTGCGATAAACCCCACCCATCTGGTAGTCAAGCAGGTTAAAACAAATGTCAAGAAAGAAATGTGTAGGAGGATTCCTTTTCAACAGGAATACCTGGGTGTAGCACCTGAAGCAGAAGTGTCACGCACATTATTATTATTAAACTCCACCCATCAAACTGCAATTGACTGTCCGACCCAGGACTGACTGTCGGGTTCCTCTGTTGTTTCAGCCATCGATGAGGTGGGAGGAGTCCCGTTTGAGATCCTGGAGCCGGTTCTGGAGCGATGCACTCCAGAACAGCTGTACCGCATCGAGCAGTGCAATCAGGTAACACACACACACACACACACACACACACACACACACACACACACACACACACACACACGAAACCACATACACACCTTCTCTTGCCAAGAATATCTTAACAAGTCTGAATCAGAAGTATGGATCACACACTCACAAACACACACACACACACACACACACACACACACCTAAAAGCTTCCACACAGGCTACTTGAGAGAAAAAAGCGTCACTGCCCCCTTGGTTTGGTATGAAAGGCTTTTGCGGGTTTTTGTATGCTGGTTCATCTCCAATGACGGCACCTTTTTCTGTGTTTTCCCAGAGGTCAAATGATTTGCACCAGAGGGTCCACAGCATTTTACAACGAGACGATAACATTTACCCCTAACCATGAAATGGCACAACAGCAGTCTACATTAAAGTGCCTGTTGTTGCCATG
This sequence comes from Centroberyx gerrardi, assembly GCF_048128805.1. NCBI lineage: Eukaryota > Metazoa > Chordata > Actinopteri > Beryciformes > Berycidae > Centroberyx > Centroberyx gerrardi. The sequence goes on from NC_136015.1 coordinate 21,034,340, forward strand.
TAACAACAATGTCATGTCCCGCGTTCAAATCCAGCCTCATCCCCCGTCCCCTTCCTGTCTCTGTCACCTGCACTCTCTCCAGAAATACCATAAAGATAATCTTTTTTTTTTAAAAAGTGCCTGTTTGTACAATCAGTAGTAGATGGTACTGCTGTCCTATGCAGCTCTGGAAACTCTAGGAAACACTGGGAATTTGATCATTTCTAGGCCTTGAAAAGTTTGGGAATTGCACAAAAAAATATGGAAAAATATTGTTGCTCAGCCCCGATACACATATGACTACACAGATTGAAGACTGGCTGTCATTTCATGTTGTGATGTTTGTGTTGTGAGGAAAAATCTTGAACTGGAGAGTTATAGTGTGGTTGATAGTGATGTTGACCAGCTGCTGAAAGCATGCATCATACTGCATACCAACAAAATCTTGAGGAAAGAAGATAGTTTATTATTGTCTTCTAAGGATGTAAATTATTTCCACAGCCAGTTCACATTGCATGAAGTATAAACATGTATACTGTAGGTTAATATGTGCATCACAAATGAACATACAGGCCACAGCTGGCTAGAAGGTCTGGAAAAATGGAATGACATGGAAACTGTGTAGGCCTCCTGGTAGCATCCCCTTTTTTTTCGTTTCCCTCCTCCCTCAGTGCTTCACGGAGGAATCTGACGACCTGTGGATGCGTCACTGCCAGCGGGACTTCAAGCGGGAGTCTCCCCAGGAGTACGAGTCGTGGAGGGAGATGTACCTGCGGCTGCATGACGAGCGCGAAGAGCGCCTGCGCATGCTCACCCAGAACATCAGCTCCGCGCACGCCAACAAGCCCAAAGGTAGGAGAAGGTGTCACTGGTTTCGTTTGTGGATCTGATGTAACTGTCTGTTCTGCTGTTTAGGGTGAGAGCCCGTGTCGTTATTAGGCTTTTTCCACTGCAGTCCTCTTGATGTACAGATGTCGGTTGATGCAGATTCGGCCCAAAACATTCAGTGTTGGCAGTAATGTGGAACAAGCTCTTCAGAATCTAATGAAAATCTAAATGACCGCCTTCAGTAATCACATTTGGCTTTAAAGGATGAGGCGGGTGTTTTTTAATGCATTGCTTACCGTCAACAAATCCTATGAAAATAACAAAATCAGCAATGATTTTGTTTTGCCAACAAGTCTCGTCCATGTAGCCGGTGCCCAATGCAGCCTCATGTCCCAGCAGCCATAGAACTCCATTGTATTAAAAATTAACCGTTTTTTTAATACAATGGAGTTCTATGGCTGCAGGGACATGTCACAGAGCCATGCCGTTGCTCTGGGCAACATATTTCATCATCGCGATGCACCGGGCCGGCCGACTTTTTCCTCAAACAACTTAATAAGCCGGCTGTAAACACGCTTGCGATCTCAGGAAAGTAGTTCCGTAGCACCGAAAATAGTCCCCGGCGTAATGAAGAATTTGTTCCCATTTGAATTTGATTTGGTAATAACTACAACAGCCTGACTTTTCGTGGTAACAGATAGCGATTTTTAAAATGTAAACTATGTCTTTGTGAGCTGTATTTCAAGGTTTTTATCTTACAATTGGAGCCAATGACTTCCGGGTTGACGGCTAAAAACGGTACGTGGGAAGTCAGAAAGTAACGGGAGTAGAGCAAACGCATTGTTGATTTTGTTATTTTCATAGGATTTGTTGACGGTAAGCAATGCATTAAAAAACACCAGCCTTATCCTTTAAGTGCTGATCTGCAAGATTCTCCTTTTTTTTAAATTTTAGTCTTGTTTTATTGTGGTGACATCTTTGTTGCTAAGCGCTCATTGCTGTGGTGTTTCTGCACTGCACTTCCCAGAGATCACCTGTCAATCAGACAGTGTGGGCGGAGCTTGGATTTTCTGTTGATGAAGTTTGAGTTTCTGTAGGTGGCAAAACTGACATTTATTTATATGAAAATGTCATAGATTATTACTTTAAGGTCTTGACAGCTTGCATATTGTGAATAACAGCCTTTCGACCCTGATGTCCACGCTACATCCTAAATATTGAATATTGTGAATGTTGTGTTTCTCTTGTCAGGGCGGCAGGTTAAGATGGCGTTTGTGAATTCTGTTGCCAAGCCGCCGCGTGACGTCCGCCGCCGACAGGAGAAGTTCGGCACCACCAGCGGCACCTCCACCGCCAGCTCCACCTCCGCCGCTGCTCCCATCAAGTCAGTACCCGCTGCCTCACCCGTCCGCTCGGTGTCACCCTTCACAAAATTTCCTGTTGGCACTATTTCATAATAATGACAGTGGTGGATTCTCAGACTGGTTTACATACAGGGAATAATCACGTTAGTGATGAAGTCACAAATCAGTGACTTCAGTGATCAGCAGGTTAAACATGGAAAATATAGATGCATACATTTTACATAAATGAGAGGTTTATCTATGTATGCACATCAGGGTTTCCTCCTTAGCAGATGCAGTTTTTCAGAGTGAGCTGTTCTGATATATTTGCCTATGTAGTAATATGTCAGTGTGATGTTTGAATGACGTATCTGAAAAGACCGGTTCAAAATGAGATATCAACCGTTTGAAAAAAGTGACACCTGCTGTTGCACAAACAAATTCACACTCATTCTGGAAAAACATATTCACATTTTTAATTATTTTAACACCATAGCTTATAAAATCTAATATTTCTATCCATGGAAGTACCTACACATTTAAAACACTGAATGAAAATTTTCACATTTTTTTCTTAAAATGGGTATATATTGTTTTTAATGAGACTGGAGACTGCACTTCCAGGTTTAGCTCAGCACTTCACAGCACTTTAGTTTCTTTTACATTCAGCAGCCTCACTCCTCTGCCTCCTCCTCTGTGTTTCAGAATCAGGCCGGCTGTCACCTACAGCTCTGGAGAAGTGAGCCGCTCCTCCTCCTCCTCCCAACAGAGCCCTCCTCACAGCTCCTCCCGCCCCGCAGCACCCGGCGGCGCAGGAGGAGGAGGACACACGCCCCGGGACAAGCCACAGGTCAAAAGTAAGTGTTGGTCGTATAAAAACCTGGTCATGTGGGGAAGCTACAGAAATGTCCTTTTAGGTCCTGAGCCATAGTTTAAGAAAACGGGGGGAGGAACGTCACTGTTGGTACATTTTACCTTTTACACATTTTACCTTTTACAACTTTCTCCGTTGTTTTAGTGCAGCGTCGTTTTCAACGCAATCCCCCGCCACCAGAGCAGCGTGTGAGCATGCTCAGTCTGAAGTCACAGAACTCAGACAAACATGGAAGAAAGCTTGCTGCTCGTTGAGTTTGTGAAATTCAGCTTTCATGTTGAATGCAAGAACTAAATATAGATATAAATAGAAAACGGACTATTTATATCAGAGTCAGTGGGAAGACATACATGTTTTAACAGATAATAGATAACAGATATTAAAAATGCTTTCTGTTGACATATATCGGAGAGAGTTTTTATTTACAATTCACTATCCCATGAACCAGCGCTCGGTTATCTTTTCGTCACTTCCGGCAATTTTAATGCTCCGTTGCAGCGCAGAGTTTAGGAAAATTTGCTAATCCATCACCATCCGTCGAAACCTCCTCCACTGGAATGAATGGCTTCCGGTCTCCGCCAGACCAGCGGAGCATGAAGTTGTGAACGCAGCGTTAGAAACAGTTCAGCAGTAGAATGAGTTTCTATTTGTTGTTGAGTAACATTACAAGCAGACATTAGAAAGGAGTGCAAAGGTCATCGCCACATTCCCCTGGAAACGGAAGTAACAAATGCTCTGAATTGTGTTTTGAGAGTCACTGTGTCTATTTGACTGTTTCCTTTCAGTTCTCTCTTTAATCATTTCTCTCTCTCTCTCTCTCTCTCTCTCTCTCTCTCTCTCTCTCTCTCTCTCTCTCTCTCTCTCTCTCTCTCTCTCTCTCTTACAGAAATCGCCCCCATGATGGCCAAAACTATCAAAGCTTTCAAGAACAGATTCTCCCGCCGATAGTGTGAGAGGAAATGAGACTGAATGTATTTTAGGAATTTCAACTTTTAAAACTTGGAGAGGATCTATGTGTTTTTAATTTAAGTCCAGCAAATTTGTATCGGAGACCCCTGTACACACACACACACACACACACACACACACACACAGGTACATACGCATACATACCATCAGCCTGGCCCGACAAACATATCAACCGAAAACTTGTATCTCCGCATATGAACTTTTCATGAAATGGAGGAAAACTGGTTGATTTTTTTTTCTCCCAATGGTGGCGTCTATTCTGGGGATTTTACAATGTATTTATATCGTAAAATATGGTCAGTCGGTGTGAAATGTGTCAGATATTTGAATTTCCAGTGTTTACCAAGGAAATCTTGATACTCCTCAACTAATCTGGCGTTTCAAACCCTTATATACACACACACACACACACACACACACACACACACACACGCGCTGTTACTTGTTCCTCATTCTCCAATAGAATTTAGTGTGTGGGGAAAAAAAGCTACTCTTTCATTTTTAAGGAATAGTCATTTGTTACTGTCCATTACGACCAAATTATACACTACATTAGGAAAACCTTTGCACAGAATTATGCTTTTTTTTTTTCTTTTCTTTTTTTTTAAATCGCATGCACAGCGCATGTCAGCTGAGGCAGAGACGCCACCCAACGCGTCTACCGGCCGGTTAACGACTCGACGTTTTTTTTTTGTTTTTTTTTAACAAATAATGGATTAGACACCTCTAGGCTTGTTTTATCCCTGTGCATTTTTAAAAGAACGACGGACTGTCACTACCCGGTCTGAGTCACTACCCGGTCTGAGTCGCGCATGCGCGCTGTCGCTGCCCGATCTAAGTCAACCGTAGATGTGAGTCGCGCATGCGCGAGCGTAAAAGGTTTACGGCACAGACCCCCCTTTAAATTTCGCTCACTACAACAGATTAATGTATATCTTCAATTGGAAAGACAAATGTAATCGTCTCGCACTTGAATAGCATTAAGGTTGATGCGGACTCACTAGCCAGCTATAGCTTTTATGTTGCCATGGCCATTTTATATTAATCGCTAATGTTACCGAGTTGGCTAGTTAACTGATGTAGCAAACAATAATATCCATAACGGTCCATAATTGGATACTACTTCGTTTCCAATCATTATGTTCACATCTACGGTTGACTTGGATCAGATCGGGCAGCGACAGCACGCATGCGCGACTCAGATCGGGTAGTGACTCAGTTCGGGTAGTGACACGGACTACACACGTGCATCGTAGGCTCATTTTCTCCCTCCTGTGCCTCCAAACCAAACGTTTTCCTACTGTTGAACATGTGCATCCCTACTTTTATCTGCTTCACTGTGACAAATACCTTGAGTCAGGGCTGAAGAGACTGTCTGTGGGAAGAAAAAACAACAACAACAAAATAATAATAATAATAATAATGATAAGGAAGAAGAAGTAATAGGACCTCTGCAACTTCAATCTACCATGATGATCATGAGATGTATTTATTTTCAACACTGGGACCTGGCACCCCGGAACTTGGGCCCTAAAGGAAGTAGATTAAAAATAGTAATTTTATTAGATTTTAATAAATGTTATATGGTCATTTTTAATAAAATTGACTTTTTGCCCTGATGTATGTGCAGAATCCTTTTTGTGTGGTGTGATTGAAATGGAATGTAATTATGGTATTTATACCATGAATCATGAATTACACGTTTGTTCAAGCAGGTAAATGTTAAATTAGTAGTTTGTTGATGTGCTCTAGGCCTGTGGATACTTGATTATTAGCCATCGATTGCAGTATACGATTTGCGACAGCAGTGGCGTTTGGTGGCAAGTGATGCGAGCCAATCGGAGGGCACGTTTTTCTGCGTGTCGTTCGATTGGCTGTGTGATGTTCTGTTTTCCTCCTCATGTTATAGTGTACAGTGGCTAAAATGTTGCATAGTGTAATTTCCGGTTTTCCAGCGAGGCACGATTGTCCCTTCAAAATAAAAGTTAAATGCTATAAACCGTTGGGTTGGCAGGGTTTGCTCGGTAGTTTTTTTAAATAGGGATGAGGCAAAGTGTTGGGAGGTTACTGTCTATATTTTACCACTTTTTGTATTACTTTTTGAACCATTATCATTATGGTCTGTTGTTAGATGTTGAGAGGTAATTGAGAATTACTGTACAAACTATATAGTAACAATATTATGTTACTAAAACGTATTTGCAATCATGTCATTCTTCGTACTGACCAATGCTTTCCAGTCGGAATCATCTGTAAACGCGTTCTTTTATTTTGAAAAGCTCAAACCGGAAGCGGCGTCGTAGTTTCTGTCAACTTCACGCACAAACTGGCTAGCTTCACGCTGCAATGTGAAACTTGCTGATCTCACTTTTGAAAACATCTAGAAGACCAGTCGCTAGCTAACATCTCCACCAGCAGTTTACGCCAACAAGAGAAAGCGGCAGTTTGGTCTACTATGTCCGGTCACGGCCACGGTCACGGCGGCGGGCACGGCCACGGCTGCGGGTGCGAGGGGGAGCACGAGCCCGCGGAGAGGGGCCTGGAGTACGGTCTGTACCAGCGGATAGACACCGAGAAGCTGCAGTGCCTCAACGAGAGCAGGGATGGCGACGGAAAGCTCGTCTTCAAACCGTGGGATCAGCGGACAGAGCGAGAAAAGGTAAACAGCTAGTCGGCCACTTTGTCGTGTTTGTTTCCTCTGGACTGCTGCTGACAGTCAAGGCAGCCAAAATCACTAAGTGTATGCAGAGTGAGTGTGCAGGATTGTATGGCTCGTCTCAGTGGAGCCACTTACATAAAAGACTGCTTCAGTTTCCAAGTCGCATGAGGCTGCAGTTATTTTATCAGAGTGGTTTCTGCTCTAAATAGACTCATAAACATCATAATCTGGTGCTGAGGCCAATGTCTGGCCTTTAAATTGAATTGCACATTGTAAAAAAAAACCAAAAACAAATAATCGCAATATGATTGTCAATATCGTGCAGCCCTAAGCCTGTTTCTTTTTGAGTAAATTGCCTCCCTGACTCCGTCTTATTAAAATGCTCAAGAGCTGTTTTCGTGTGTTTCCCTGTCCCAAATATGTGCTGAACACTCGCATCTCTCCCATAGAAAGAGAGAAGAGAGTTGCACATACTGCACTGGCGCTAGTTATGGCCCCAAACCAGTCGAGTCAGTGGCCCATTTTGGGTCCCGACCCACAGTTTGATAAACAATGGTTTAGGCTATGCATTGTAGGAGTCAAATATTCTTTGATGCTGCTGTGATTCTGGATTGAAAAGAATTACTCTTGGCTGTCTTTCTTCTCCTAGTTTGTTGAGAGTGACACAGACGAAGAGCTGCTGTTCAACATCCCGTAAGTCCATCATCAGCATCATCATCATCATCATCATCATCAACCTGTCCTGTATACTTTCTCAGACACTTTTCTTAAAACTCAGGCCTGTTTACCGGACTTAACCTTTCTTTCTCTATGCTGTGCTGTCCTTACTGCGTCCCTTCTTCATGGTTCGGTCGTGTTTTGCCTGTTTTTGTAACAAAGGAGCTGTGTGTGTTGTGTCAGTTTTACAGGCAATGTGAAGCTGAAAGGCATCATCATCTCTGGAGGAGACAATGAGTCTCACCCGGCTGAAGTACGACTGTGAGTATCTGCATCACAGGTGTTGTATTCATTTATCAAGTAAAAATACCAAACATTTGCTGGTTACAGCTTCACAAATGCTAAGATTTGCTGCTTTTCTCAATTTCATATCATTATAAAATGAATATTTTGGACTAAGTAATTTTAAGAATCACTTTGGGTTCTGGTAACTTGTCATGGGCATTTGTCATTATTTTTGACGTTTTATAGACTAAATGATTACACAGTTAATCAATAGATTAATCGAGTTAATCTATTGGAGTTTCCTGGGTAAGAAGGTGTTTCGTCGTTTCATTGCAGGTACAAGAACATCCCCCAGATGTCGTTTGACGACACCGGCCGAGAGCCGGAGCAGGCCTTCCGCCTCAACAGAGACCCGCTGGCTCAGCTGGAGTATCCCACCAAGTGAGAGCAGAGGGAGAGAGACGCTTCTCTCTGGCTGCAGTAACACTGAACACTGAAATGACAGTAACACTGTCATTTCAGTGTGATCCAGTTACGCCAGGATGCATTAAAGCTACGATATGCAGCTGTACTCTGAAACTTCTGGCCTTGAGGCAGTCAGTGTGTTGTTAGTCCCGCCCTCCGTAAAGCCTCCACGTGTTGAAGAAGCAGACGGTGAACGCGGTGCCGATGTTCAATCGTCTTTTTGAACGGGTCTTATCTGTCACACATAGTGTTTCAGTTATTTCGTTTAGGACTGCTTTCCACCATTGTTGTTGTTGCTACGACTTCCCTGCATCGTGGCCACCAGCCTCACCTTGAGAGCCACAAACAGCTCAGCGCTGGCCACACCCGCAGGAGATGGTGTTCACCCCAAAACTCCCCGAACATCATTGAATAGCCAATTTCAGGCAAGCAGAGTATTTAGGCATGAACACAGGGTCACAGACAGACAGACTGGTAATGTATAATAATAATATAATGTATAATATTATTTTAATGTCCAAAAAGCTGCATATTGTAGCTTTAAGTGACGGGTCTGGATGTGCTAAACCTGATTTGGAAATTGGCATTCCAGTCTGAACGCACTGCACATAGAGCCATGTGAAGAGACGGAGAGTGAGAGCTGCAAAAGTAATACAGACTCATAATTAAATAAATACAGCTATGGCAGATGCATAATGAGCATTTTCAGGGCGAGTCTGGACGCACAATGATGTGATTTCATGAAATCACATCTTCATGATCTTGTCTCAGAGCACGCATTCAGAAGACCGATCATCTGTCTCTTTTACTATCTGTCTGTTTCTCTTTCAATTTGTCTAAACACGCTCTCTTTCTCTCTTCGTGTGTGTGTATGTGTGTGTGTGTGTGTATAACACTTAGACACACACACTTTACCACGGCTCAGTATGATCATGTTTGCATTCCCTCATCAGCCATCTCAAACTACTTGTTAAAGCGTCACCACTCTATCCCGGTTTCCAAATTTGTGCATTTCTCCAATATTCAGCACCTGTCACTTCCATATGCCGGGTTGCACTTTTTTTTTTTCTCTCTGTCTCTTTATTTGTGTGTCTTTTAACTCATACACACACACGATTTACCATGAATATGCATGCATTCCCCAAGCTGTTGTCTTTATACTGCCTGCTGAAGTGTCGCCCGTTCTGTCACGGTCTCCAGGATTGCTCGTTTTTCCAGTGTCCAGCACCTCTCCATCCACGTGTCAAAGAACTTCGGAGCAGAAAGCACCCGGATCTACTACATCGGTCTGAGGGGAGAGTATTCAGAGGTGAGTCCGGCCAACATGTCGGGTAGAAACAACACCAGCGGGAATAAGCCTTTCTTATTTCTTGTTTTTGTTCTAAAAAAATGACCTGAAATACCTTTTTACTAACCTTTTAGATATATAAAGGTTCCCAACAGAGTAAACCTTCATTGTGAGATCCACATATAGTTCAAATCTGCTCACTTTATTCGCCAAGATGGATTTTGTGCTATGATCTTACTTGAAACAAGCGACATTGTATTGTAGTTTATCCAGTTTGCTCCTGTGAATTGGGATTGAATTTGATTCTCTGGCTTCAAGAGAATTTCTCATCAGAAGTCCTTTTTAAGTAAAGCATTGTTTAGTTGTATGTGTCCATTTGTTTTGTGGAGACATGTTGTTATTCTTTGTTGTGGGTTTTGCTGGCATATGTACAGCTGAATAATCACATGACTTGTTTCACTTGCAGCCAGCCAACAACTTCTGTCTGTGTGTCTTCCGTCTGTCTGGATAGTTAGATGTTTGAGGAAGTTTTTATATCTTTATGTCTATTTTTAGATAACCCATCAAGGGCCTAATGCTTGAAATAGGCTTCAGATAAATATGCATACGGTATATATATTCTTTCGGATGCTGTCATTGGCATGTTAATAATGTCACCTGTCCTCGTCCCTTTCAGATAAACCAGAACAGTGTAAATTTGTGCATTAACCCTCTATGTAGGCACTGCAGACCCTCTGTGTGTTGCTGTACACACACACACAAACACACACACACACACACACAGACACACACGCAGAGCACAGTCAGCTCTCTAGTGTGTCTCCCTTTATGCTTGTCTGGTGACTGCAGACAAAGCCAAGCATGTAGAAGGTGACATGGCTAACATCATGACATGGTAACAAATACACAAAATACATGTTAAGATTTGGTTTCATTTGGCTTCAAAAGTATGGTAAATACACATGAGTTAGATGGGAATCTGAGCAAAGAGTGTCCTGCTGCTCTGTGTATTTCTAGGTTTTATCCCTTGAACATAATTTACAACCGTGTTTCACCTCCTGCAGGAAGGTTTTCAGTCTGTTTCTGCTCTCTGTCCCTCCAGGCTCACAGACACGAAGTGACCATCTGCAACTACGAGGCAGCAGCAAACCCCGCAGATCACAAAGTGGAAAGCATCATCCCACAAACTAATTTCATTTCCTGAACGACGCAGGGAGGGACGAGGAGGAGGAGGAGAGGCTTGATGGCGTCTGCTGACTGTCATTGACACGGGTGAAAAAGTCTGAAGATGTGTTCAGTGCTGTGTCTTGGGCAGAGCTTGGATATTGGCAGGTAGAGTCCTGGACTAGACTGGCCCGGCTTGACTGGGACCGAGCGCTTAAATCTGAAGACCAGAGGGTTTCAGAGCCGCCTGGAAGTGCCAAATGTCGCTCTGTTTGTACGGCAATAAAGAGTGGAGGCTTGAAGGATGTGAGCAAAGTCTTAATAAATGCATGAAACACGTGATATTCTGATAAAGTCTGTTATTATCAGTTTTACATATTTACTGACAATTTGGATATCCACCATTTCAGTAAAGTGACAGTTACTCACAGTAGCCGACTATCCTACTACATTTGAAATGAGCTACTTCTTCCTTTTACTTAAGTAGATTTTTTACACCGATAATTTTACTTCTACTTAAGTAAAATTTCAGCATGGTAACTTCTACTTGAGTAGGATGTTTTAGTACTTTTTCCACCCCTAGTAGGAGGTAACTCAAGACTTCATTTGACATTTTTTACAGACTGGATCGTCTATATTTCAGAAGTATTAAATGATCAGCTTCAGGCAATGATTTTTGGGTACAAGGCATTTTCTAAAGCAACTTTTAAACTCACAGCCAGTGTTGTTCTGCAGCACAAAGATTCACCGCTTATAATCAACAACAGTAAGAATTACAAGATTTTCAGATTCTTGGTAAATCTTACGAATGTCATTACTTCTTACTACTTCTTATGAAGTGACCGCTGGATAAGAGCATCAGTTAAATGTCTAAACATAAATATAATGTAAGTGTAACTGTGCATCATCCCCACTTGTTTAATGCCAACAAATGGCCCACTGACTATCTGGATGCTTCCTGCCACCTAGTGGTTTGTTGTGTGACTCCGACATCCCGTCTGAAGGTCTGAACTCAGACTGGGACGGGTCTCCATCGTCCAAAACACTCAATTTGCTTTCCCTTCGTGTGTTTTTTTCTCTAATTGGATGAATCGTCTGGAGGGAGGGAGGGAGCGCTGACTCAGTCCGGCTCGTAGATTTGCTCTCACCTGAGGGAAATCTGCTTTAGAGAGATTAGAGGAGAGGAAGCCGTTATACAGTATTGAGACTCAGGCTTGGACCCGACCCAAGCCGCCCTGCAGTGGAGGAGCAGCAACCCCTCTGCTTTGATTTCATCATTTGAAAACTGAATCAGGAAAACTGAATGAAAGCTTTAAAATGAATTCCCCTTCAGTGGATAAGTAGTCAGATTGCGTTGTCATATCTTGTCTTGCTGTGTCGCATCTTATCGGATCATAAGAGGGAGACCGCTGTATCTTTATTGTTTATCATCACTGTGGGGTGAAAACCTCGTATCTCCAAAGCTTTTCAGGAACTAAGAAGAACAGCCTTGATTTCAGCCGGACCACCGTGTGTTTTTGAGTTTATCCAGTGGAGTTCTGAAAAGGTTTCATCAGACCAGGTCTCTGCAGCAGCTGTGATTCCTCTGCGTTAACATTTAACAACAAACAGGACAGATTCACATCCATGTTGCCATTTGACAGAACTGTTTAACCAAAGCTTCCTGGTCTGAACCAGGAAAGCAAATAAAAAATGCATCTCACACCTTACTTTTTTTATTTGATTCAGGATTTCATTAATGCACTGTGTCTCAGTTCAGTCTGCGGCAGCCTCTGAGTACATTCACAGGGATGTGTAAACTTAGTCTGGAATATGTTATGGTTGGGAATATTTTGAAAGCATTGTGTCAGCTCCTTCCAAGAATGTTGTTGATTTATTTCAAGAATAAAGAGAAATGGAAGAAGATCTATTTTTATAAACATGCATGTGATGGTTATACTATCAATATAGCGCAATAGTTTTGAATGTGAGGTAGTTTTTGTTTTGTTTTTTTAGGTCATTACAAACGCTAATACATAAACAGGTCAGAAAATAAAATGAGTGCCTGTGGGAGAAAGGGTGTGGCTCTGCGGTGACGTCACCGCGGCCAGTCCCCGCCCCCTGCCTGTGTGCGGCCAGTAGCGGAAGTTCCGTTGCGAACTGGGACAGCAAGCGGTGAGTGTATGAATTTGTATTAGCGGGCCGCGGGTGAAATTTACCACTTTATCGTGTTTGAACTGAACCCGTTTGGACCCCTTGGGTGCTAAATGGGTTCTGTTTGGCACCCAGACGGTGTTGTAAACGTCTCGTCCGAATTTGAGCCGTTCGTTAGCCGAGGCGAACTGAAAGAGACACCGGGCGGCGGGGAGGCAGCAGACAATACAAATTGTGTGTGTGCGGTTAGCTAGCTCTACTACTAGCGCTGTTCATTGTGTGTGGATGTGTGTGGCTAGCTAAAACGGGATTAAGCCGGGCGGTAGGGAGGATGTAGGCTGGTGTTAGTCAATCCACCTTTTGAGGCTTTGCACTTATCCTCCCTGCTGAATGCCATCACTGCTGATGGTGGCTCTCATCGCGCTAACCGTTCAGTTGGCGAGCTAAACTGCTTCTCTAACCATTGTCTCTTCACCCACACCCCTTCCTCTGCTTCAGTTGATATTATTTTATTTGACAGTACACTGAAAGGTCGTTAGCTTTTAGCTTTACGTACCCGTAGTTTGCTGAAGTGGTGAAGCTGTTTGACTGCAGCTGATCTCTACACTAGCTAAGCAAGCTATTCACCATCAGCAGCAGCAGGCGAGGTTAGCTGGTAGTTTATGGTGTGTGTGTGTGTATGTATGGGGGGGAGCTGCCTGTCACTCAATGCCGCATATTATCCCGTCGTTTGCCTGCCATCCATAGCCATTCATCAGTAACGCCACGACAGAAATATGCGTGTTCTCATTCATTTGACGTCAAAGCAGCCTCTATAAACCGAGATCTCTCCTCTTCTCTGTTAAATCTAATTGGAGTCATGCTAGATGGAGACTCGTGATGTTCTGCACCGTCGTGGCTGCTCACAGGCGGCGGCGGCATCCTTACTTGTGTGTCACCCATAAGGTTTAAAGGCTTGCCTAGAGGTGAACGTGTAGTTGGTACATTTCCACCCACGGCTTAACTGTTTGCCATCGCTGGCAAGGGATGGTGGAAAATCAGCGCAGGAGAAACATAAATATGCAGGCAGTGTTGGTCAGTGTGGCCTGTTGCTGCATTGAGTCCGGAGGTTAAGGAGGGCACGGACACAAGATGTATATGCTTTTAAGTAATGGCAATAAATCAGAGATTAAATTGCACTGGTGTGTTGGAACAAACCCTTTTTTTAGACACAGCCTTAAGAATTGGACTATGCTAGTACACACCGTGGCTCTGAGCAGGGCTATTTTTAAACCACCGGACCTCTCCAAAAGTGAAGTGAGCCATTGTTTCTTAAAGCGTGGCTTGATAAACACACCGTGCTTTATACTGCTGCTCCGGTTTATGGGTCATTGTGAATCAAGTGAACAATAAAAAGGCAGAAAGGGTGGAAGAGTGCCCCACCAATTTTACAAGTGTTATTAATCATCAGCTTGTGCCACCACTTTCAGTATTATGGTAATATTACCCTGTTGCTCTTAGAAGAGAGCTTGGTGTTCTTGTTATTGCTGATCAGGTGGTTACATATTGGGTTGACCTAGTGGTGTCCCTGCTCGGCTATACACAGATTAACAACCATTCCCCTGATGTGTATTTCTCTCTTTTCTCCTGACCTTCCTCTCACTCATTTTCGCTTTCACTCATTGTCTCACACTGTCTGCTTTCGGTCACGCTACCCCAGTCCCCGTCGCTCTGTCTGTTCCCCCTCTAGGCCCGGGGTATAGCTCTGCTTCTATAACAGTGAATTCAAATTTGATGACAATTGATGCACATCTTATTATGCGCATGTTAATCGTTGTCTGTGTCACATGTTGTCCGTGACATTTGCTTACTTAAACAGAATCAGAGCGTGGTCAGTGGATGTCCTCAATTTAAATGCCTGTTAACCTGTAGAAAACATTGAACATTTGAATATTTTTATCGTTTGATGCCTTAAAACTCACATCATCACTTTATATGGTACTGAAATTGACTATTTCCCGGCATCTAGCCCTACCAAATATCCTCTGTTTTCATTTACTCATTCAAGGTCAGGATGCAAGGCAAAAAAATGTGCTTTTTTTAGTGGTTTGTACATCTCATAATTCACCAGCCACTTCCACTATTTTACTAATGGAATATGACCTCCAAATGATGATTATTTACCTGTCAAAGTGGCTGGTCAAGCTAGTCACATTCAAAATTTAGCAGCGTTTGACTGGCGGCTTGTGTTAATTTCCCACTTTGACCATAACGGTGGTGGAATTTTAACATGCATGCAGTATAATCACACACAAGGTTTACACATTAACCTTTCCCTTTTTGTTTCACTCACTTCCCTGTCTCCTCATCGCCTGTTTGCCAATCAGGCAACACGCCGTCTGCCCGCCCCGTCCCACACCGTGTCATGAGAAGTGAAAGGGTATATACGGGCAGAGGCTTTTACTGCTGGTGTTTACTGTAAAATAACATGACCTCATGCTGTTATCGGCGGCTGACTCACTGAGCACCGGAGCGGCCCCCCTGCAGCCAGCGGACGATTTACAGGCATTGTGGGTAATAACCTGAACATAGTGGAGGGAGTACATTTCATTTAGTTAATGAGTCTCACGACTTGCTGACTGCAGACCCCTCCCCCTCCCCCCTCCCTCTCATCTCTCGTGACTACTCTTTTAGGTTCAGAAGCAGATCCATTAAGTGTGGTATGTTCAGCTCTATTGTCCCTGCCTGTCCCAACAGAGGGCCACATGGGGGAGGGAGGGTGAATAGCTGTATTGATAACCGACCAGAGTTGTGACGGTCAGACGGACCCGTTCATTGTCATCGGCGATGTCGATAAGCGTTTAGGCCTCGACTGCAACTTACACTGTACAGGGGCCGCCGGACAACACGTGTACCTGCGAGTCTCGTATTTTGAATAAGCTCTTGTTCCAGAATTTGAATACGTTGTGGTGTTTTGAGCGTTTGGTTCTCTGGCTGTCGACGGCCATTGCCACGGGGCTGGAGAAAGAGGATTGTACTCTATGGCTGTTAAATGTGTTTTATCTCCGCGCTCGACATCCCATTAGCATCTTCTCCCTGTCTGTTTTTAGTTAGTAATTAATTTCTTACTGCAGTTACGGAGAAAATTCAACACAATTCAGATATTGCTTGCACAGCTCACTCACTTGAGATCATGAGCAATTCTCTAGCAGACTTAGAAACCAGAGAAACCAAGTCTCTCCACTTTAATGTGATTTAATCAAATGACCACAGAGCCCAGGGCTGCTCCATTAACAGCAAACTGGAGACCGACTCTCCGGACTTGTAGATTATTTCTGTGAGCTTACATCCAGCTGTAGTGAAAATTAACCTCTCAACAAAGTCATCCTCCCATTCACTTTCAGCGGAGCAGCTCCAGGACTGTAGGAATAACGAATGTAAAGTCTGTATTACAATGTGTTTCTAAATGTGTCTCATTATAATCTCATCATATGCCATGTGAATAGTCACAAGGTTCCTATGCAGGCCTAGAAAGTCTGGAAACGTACTGAAAATGAGTCTGAAAAGTTTAGGAATAACTTGTTTTCTGTCCTCCCTGTCCCCAGCACCCTTTACAGTGTATGTGTGGCAACAACATGTCTGTGCCGCTGCTCGCCGAGGCTGTGACGGTGTCTGGGACCGAAAAGGAGACCGCAGCGGTGAGTTAGGCCGTATTACATTACATTTTTTTTTATTTTGCTGATGCTCATTATCCAGAGCGACTTATAATCACTGAGGGGGGATCAGTGTCTCGCTCAAGGACACGTTCAGGACACATGAGCTGCTGCGGGTATCAAACCTGTGACATTCCGGTTATGGGACATTCTCTCTAGCCATGAAGCCAGATCTGTTCTGACTGGATGTTTCATGTGGGAATGGGGATTTTGTACTTCCACCCCAGAGCTCTAATCCCAGCCCCAATCTGCTTCTGTGTCCCAGTTGGGTGCCGAATTATCAACCAATCAAATTATAGATAACCTGCGTGCAAGACAACACCCATCGACTCGATTTTTTGCCTTCCAGCTTTCCAGCTTTTATACTGGTACAGCATTAAAATAACATGTTGAAGACTAACATCTGGCTGCACAAAACTACACCATCGCAGCATCACTGTGCTGTAGTGCTTGATGCTAAAGGGATATTACAACCAAAATGCCCTCTCATCCAGACACCCGTCACTTTGGCTGTGCTTGATTCCTGTCATGAAGAGAATTTCAGAAGCAGAACAAGGCTTTCTCGTTGACTGGGAGAGATTCATTTATCCTGAGCGCTTTTTAGTTGCAATATCCCTTTAAATGTCACACAACAGTATGCCTATCTAATGGGGGAAAAAAAGCCACACTTGTAGCTGCACCTGTAGCAGCAGGTGCAACAAGTGCAGCAAGAAAGCCATTCTGCTGGAGTCGAGTGGAGAAATTAAACTCGGCTTTCATTGGGCTCTGTCAGGTTCAGTGAGGGGATTTGTTAAACATCAGGATCAAAGCTCTTACTGTCACTGGTTTCAGTGGTGAATCGTCGTGAATTGTCTCAAGCGCTGCAGGAAAAAAGCTTCGTTTTGATCTTCACGAAGACGGTTGCATCTCTGATTTTTAAGCCAAAAGGCATTGTATTGCCAGCTCTCCAAATTGTTGTCATTCCCTTTCATGGCGTCTCTGTGGGGAGCAGCGTGCGTAGGAATTGGCAGCGAGAGCTTGTCTTGGCAACAATGGGAGATTGGCACCTTTTTTTTTCTTGTTTTGGCACCAGTACGCACACCTACCAGTAGTACAGTACATGGTGTACACAATACTGATGCAATGTGGAATTGGCACAAGGTTCAAAGAATTATTTTTTTTTTTGGACATGCTGTTCTCTTTTATTTCCAAAAGCAGATTTGTTCCATCCTGTTCATTTCATGTTTTTTTGATGTCATCTGTAAAGTGTAACATGGACATTAATATACTGCTCCGTCACTGGGAGGTCACAGGTTTCATCCCTTCAACAATAAATGTGTCAATCCCTGCTGAAGACACAGAAACCCTATCTGCTTCTGTGTGTGTGTGTGTGTGTGTGTGTGTGTGTGTGTGTGTGAGAATTCCTAATTACATGGAGTGTAATATAAAGATTGGCGAGCTCTAAATTCTGAAAAGGAAAAGTCTTAACTGCTGCTCTTCTCTGTGCTACAGGTGATCTTCCTTCATGGGTTGGGAGACTCAGGGTGAGTGCGGTTTCTTATATTTAACTATTCTTAATTCAGTGATATCTCATATTTTTTATATTCTTAATTAATGTGGGCTGCTTGTAGATTGGGCCTCCTTTGAAAGACTCGGTTTCTGATGCTTCTGTGTGTTTTTTTGTGCCGCAATAGAGCAGATCTAAAATATGCCATTTGGTGGACGTTTTTATCCGAAGTGCTTTAGAGTACCAAACATTTTTAACATTCATTCATTTACAAACCCTTTATGGTGCTATGCATTTTAACAAGTTGTAGTGTGTGTGGGTTTGATCTGCTGAGTGTCAATCTCTGTGTTGAGAACGGACAAACTGGACGAGAGACAAAGAATTGCTTTCTCTCTGTCAGGCATGGGTGGGCAGACGCCATGACGGCGATCCGGCTGCCGCATGTCAAGTACATCTGCCCCCACGCGTAAGTCTTTCCCCTCATCTGTCTGTCTGTCTGTCTGTCTGTCTGTCTGTCTGTCTGTCTGTCTGTCTGTGAGGTTTTATAATTTGCCTCTTCTTCCGCTTCACTGCCTCTGAGACAGTCCCGCGTCAGGAGGGAGGCAGTGTGTCCGGTGGATTACAAAATTAACCAGTTAACAAACACTCTCAGTATTTTACCAGCCACTTTGGGCTTTTAGAGTAGAAAAGCAGCTGCAGATGATGGTGCAGTTGTCTATCATAGTGTCTGGTAGAGTAGATAAATCAATTCACCAGCATTTAGCTCATGGCTGATTTCCCACACTGCTTGTTATGTTCTCATCTCTCTCTCTCTCTCTCTCTCTTTCTCTCTCTCTCTCTAAGCTTTTATCTCTCTCACTCTTCCTCTCTGTCTCCTGAGTTTTCGTCTCCCCTCCCTCCACCCCAGTGCATTCATAGTTTCCTTCTTGCATGTCCGCAGGCCGCGAATCCCCGTCACTCTCAATATGAAGATGACGATGCCCTCGTGGTGAGTTGGTGCGATGAAAGGGAGACAGCTTCACAGCTCAACACTGGATGCTATTGTTTCCCTGGAAACCACAATAGGCCCGCATAATCATTGACAATAGTCCAATTGTATATACTGTTTTTTTTTAACGCTTGTGTGTATGTGTTTGTGTGTGTTTTTGTGCATGTGTTTGTGTGCAGGTTTGACCTCATGGGTCTGAGTCCCGACTCCCCAGAGGACGAAGCTGGAATCAAGAAGGCAGCAGAGAGCAGTGGGTTTACTTTTTTCTTCTATTCAAATATTATTTCTGTGGTATTTATGCTTTACTGGTCCATTGAGGAGAAGATGGCATGTGCTGGAGAGCGATATGAGAAAGACAGAGGAACAGAAACAGATCTGTATCTATTCCAGTATAGAGGAATCTGACCAATCACAGACCAGTATGTGTTATAAGCAGGGTGAAAACCTAGCTGCCTGATACAGCCTACTTCATCACATTTTGTAGCAAATGCTTAACCTTTATGCGATCAATTCAAACACAGTGACAGTATTAATTACTGTGTGAAGCCGTCTCTGTGCTGAGGAGATGAGGTGGGCGATGGGTCACGAGCTCAGTCTGAACCCTGGGAGAATGTGATATGTACATTGTTACTGTCGGGTGAAAACCCTGTATCTCCAAAATGTCGACTGTTCAGGATCTAAGAAAAACAGCCTCGTTTTCAGCTTGATGTCAGTGCAGGTGTGAGGTTATCCAGCGGTTCTGAAAGGGTTCCATAAGAATTTCTTCAAAAAACTTTTCATGACAACATCAACATGCAAATCCACCATGCCAACCAGAGATGTGTACATTTAGAAGTGTTGTCCTGTTAAAATTTTATTCATTTCAGCCTTAATTCTCTATATGAAATGAAAGTATGGCCATGCTGTCATGCTGGAAGAGTTATGTAGCAGCCTATTGTGCTAGCAGTCAAATAATCAAAATCATATCTCGACATAATAGAGAAAACATGTTTCTTATTGAATCAGCACTGGAGAGCTTAACATAGAGATTACGTTTTTTTTTTTACAAGCAACTTTTACAGAGTGGTTGGGGATATCTCCAGTATTTGTAAGTCTCTCCAACTGAAATTTAGCAAAATGGCGCACACACTTATGGGAAGGTGTAATGAAATTCTCGCTGTTGCTCTCATTTTAAGAGCAGCTTTCAAAGCAGAATTGACTCGGCTCTGAATATTTAACTGACTCCACTTTGACTTTGCATACGCCAATTGTCAATAGAGGATGTATATATTTGAGGTTGGCACCCTGGACCAAAGTAAGCCCACATAGTCCTTGAATATACAACGGTTTTCAAGCCAGAGAGGATTCATTATAGAAAACAAACTCTAGAGAGAGTAGACCATACATGGCTGCTGTCTCAACTGTAGTTATACACAACAAAACACACAGTAGAGTAAAACCATGGGAAAATAAATGTCTGCTGTTCCTATGAGCTGTAAATAAATGTAACCCTTATACTGTGACCCAGTTTTTTATACTTAAAGATCTCAGAAGTTTAAGTTTCCTCCTGGTTTTTATACCGTGTTCGTTTTTCCTGACCCATTAACGTCTGAGGTGTGTGTTTGAAATTCTGATGTGCACAGTGTGTTGCTGCTCTGCTGAATAACACCCAGTGGTTTCCTTCATTTGTTCTTTTGTTCTCTAGTCAAGGCCATAATTGATCATGAGGCCAAGAATGGGATTCCTCCGAACCGCATACTGCTCGGTGGCTTCTCTCAGGTGGGAATTTACTTCTTAACAGGTTTCCATATTCCACAGGAGTCATATTTGCAACACAAAGATATTTAGCAATGCCAATTTATGCATTTTCGTTTGCTAAAACATAAATTATTCTCTCCTTTTCTCTCTCTCCTTGCTCCCTTCCTTCCCAGGGTGGGGCCTTGTCCCTGTATACCGCCCTGACTTGCCAGCAGCAGTTGGCGGGCGTTGTGGCCCTCAGCTGCTGGCTACCACTTCACAAGAGTTTCCCACCGGTACAGTCACACTTTTACTGGGGAGAAGCAGCATGGTTCTTCTGCCTCTGCAAACCAAACTTTCTAAAAAAAAAAACCTCTCCTGTTGAGTAAAAGACGCAAATACTCAGAACTCTGCTATCCCTAATCAAATGAGTCTGTAATTCAGTGAAAAAGTAAATATCGCCATCTGTTGGTGAACAAATGGTAATAATTCAACAACATTTATTCACTCTTCACTTTTTAAGCGTTGCTGGTTATTCAGGCAGTAACTAATTCAGTCAAAATCCCCGTCCCCCTTTAAACATGCCCAGTAAGTGTGTGTTGTTCCTGCCCTCCAGGCGTCGAGTGCCAGCGGCTACAAGAACATGCCTATCCTGCAGTGCCACGGGGAGATGGACCCCATGATCCCCGTGCAGTTTGGGGCCATGACAGCAGAGAAACTCAAGACCATAGTCAACCCTCAGATGATCACCTTCAGAACCTACCAAGGGCTCCTCCACAGCTCCTGTCCTCAGGTACTATGAAGATATATATATGTGTGTGTGTGTGTGTGTGTGTATGTGCGTGCAGTTTTTGTGCAACTACTGTATATAAGAGCACTGTTTTAGTGTCTTTTTGCATGTTAGGGCCGCGCAGTTATGCCAGCGAAAAAATCAAAAATTGCAATATGAGCTGCTGAGTGGTTCCTCCTCAAATTGCATCCTAAAGAGATCCTTTCTGGCCTATTAATTAAATTGCACATCATTAAAATAAACTTCCATTGTATTGAAACATAGCAAATATTCATCAATTTGCTTTTAATCTATTTTTATAACAAATGTTTCTTGTTTGCTGAAAAATCTAAAATGTTGAAAACATCTGTCTGTATACTGTATTGCAATTTGTAATGCAGTTGCGATATTGATCAAAATAATCGCAATATGATCATATATTCAGTATAGTGCAGCCTTAGTGTGTGTGTGTGTGTATGCAGGGGTCTATTTTGACCCAACATATGTCATTTGGAGGACGTCTTTATCCAAAGCTGTGTGTGTGTGTATGGTTCCATCATTACAAAAATAACAGTTTTGGATCATGTTATGAAGCGTTTTGTTGTGTTTGTGTTTGTATTGGGTGATTTGTTTTTGTGTGTGAACTGTGAAATACACGTTAGCTCGGTGTGAACAAACCGCAAACCACACTGACAGCCATCAGTTTGGTTTCTGCTGTCATGTGTTTCCTGTGCGTGTGTGTTTTGTAAACAGTAATTCCATGTGTGTGTAGAATTGGGGCTTCACGATTAAGCTAAAATGATATTCTTGATTATTCCGCTGTGTATTTTGGTCAAGATTATCACAGTTATAAGTCTTTTCGATTTGAGGAACAAAATGAATTAACTGCACTTTTGCTGTCTTAAGTCTTAATTTTCAGCTGTAGAGAACATTCTCAATGAAATGAAATGTTTCAGTGTTGCCAGTATGCCAATATTCTACAAATATTAATTGTGGTAATTAATATTGACATATACAATTATACACATTTAATTTTAAAGGTCTAGTGGAAACGACTAAAATCATATCCTTTAAACAAACTTTTGAACTTTTTTTTAACGTAATTCCCTCTATTGTATTTCTGAAAAAGTAGGCTCAGTATTTCTGTGCTTGCAACTGAGAATGAGATAATTTGAATATTTAATGAAGTGTGCCTGGATGTTATCTGGGTCTCTACACTGTACCGACGTCTTCTTTGCTCTCTTGCAGGAGATGGCAGCTGTAAAGGAATTTATCGAGAAGCAGTTGCCCCGGATCTGACCTCACCTCATCCCCACTGTGACCCCCACCCCCACCCCCCGCCCCCCCCTAGACACTGACCTCTCACCCTCGACCTGCCATTCTCCCACAGGAAACAGCCATGAGCACCCCCCCCCCCCCCCTCTTCCACACACACACATCCACACATTAACAAAACACATGCATGAACACACAAACGCACACACTTAACGGTAAGAATTTGATACGTGCTTATAAACAAAAACACCTGCTTCTCATACGGTCCAAACGGACGGCGTTCGTACCGAAGTTTTATCAAACGCTTCGATTTGATAATAACACTCACAAGTCTTATCTTTCAGAGGGAGAAACGCTGACTCACACAGTACATTCCCCCCCTTTATTCCCCCCCACACTTTTTCTCATCCGCTCTACCTCTCCCTTTCTTCACCTGTCACACCGCCCATCCCATCCCTTCCCACCGCCGCCTCCTTTCCTCACGCTGCTGTGTGCGTCAGTTAACTGAGTCGGTTTGTGTCAAAAAGAAACAATAAGAGCGAGTCAGTCAGTCAGCTGGTGAAGCGCCGGATCGTCCTCCAGCGTTAGCGGACGGGGGATTCCTACGGTCAAATACACAAGAGTCTGGCTGAGGGTGAGGCTCGGGTCCAGGTCAGGTCCAGGTCTTTCAGAACCTGGTGTTCTGGTTCCATCTGGAGTGACTGGTTCCCCCAAACCACCCCCCCCTACACCCACCCCTCTTCCCTCCCATGGTGCACTGCGGCCTGTCCAGGTCTTGCATTGCTAGTCCTGCCTGCCTAAAACCTAATGGATGGCCTCCCCTTTTATTAAAGTGCTAACATCACACACATTTCCTTTTTGATTGTGTTTAAGTACCTTGCATTATACAAATCCAATTGAAATAAAAGAAACTAATCGATTGATACTTTTGCCACCATGTTCTGTTCTTTCACTGTTTTAAAGCGTACTGCATGTTATCGGTCTGAGTGGGTAGATGGGTTGATTCTGCTCTGATTACATGATACTGTATCTGATGTCAGCGTATTTCAGTTGGTTTTTTTCATTGATTAAGACTGTAGCCTTCAGGGTGAACGACTGGCAGGTATGATGTGTTCCCTCACAGCGTTTTACACTGTATCACTCCAGATGGTTGCAGAGCCGTACAACACTGCACACAGTAACTGAACGCAGCACGAGTCATTTCACTGTCCCTCCCTCCCTCTCTCTCTCTCTCTCTCTCTCTCTCTCCACCTTTCCCTTTAAGCATCTTCCCCTCCGCTGACGACTCCCTGTCCCAGCAGCAGCTCTATATAGCGATAGGAAACCTCTTCTCCATTCAGTCCCGGTTGATTTGAGATGCTCTTGGTTCTGCTGAACTCTGGAGAAACTCGCTTCTGCGTTCCACATCGTCTCCGAACCGCACCAAAACACAGTCCTGAGTTTAAATTCGGCATGCATATTCCCCTCGATAAGAAAACATTTACTTCCTCCTTCTTCGGGCAACTTACTGGAACCCACTAATAGAACATGAAGGGTCAGACCTAAACTTAAATCCAGCACTATTGTACTTCACCTCTTTAAGAAAAAAAAAAATGGCTATACACTGGGAGGGCTTTGGCAAGAAGCTGTTCCGACATTAACTGAAGGGTGATTTTTAAAACAAATTAATCTTGAACAACTTGTGACCCTTGGGCATAGGAATATAACTCTGAGGAGTCGTGTGTGCTTAAAAAAAATATATCAGGTGTTCTGTATTTTCCTTTGTGAATGTTTATTTTTCTCTCTTCATGATTACCTATTCTATATTGCTGTTCTGAAACCTAATTTAAAACAAAACAGTGGAAAGGAGTAAACGCAGATCTGTTTTGATTGTTGTTTGCAAATCAATGAATGTCTCTCATCTCCTTAAGTCCTTTTATATTTTCCCATCATGCCGTTCTCTCTGAATCTCTGATGCAACCCTCTATCCTGTGCTCTTTACGCCCGTGCTTCATAGCTTTGTTTTGTTTCTCTCAGTTTTGTTTCCATTTCTTTTCTCCACTCTGTCATTCTTTTATTATTCCAGCATTTCCCTATGCGTGACAACGTCGGACAGTCTTGTGTGTCTTCTCCTGACTTGTATGTTGTCACTGGTTAAAATTTTTACATTTGTGTTCTCATTTTTTTTTTTTTTTTTTTTTTTTGGACTTTTGTTTCAGTGTGTTTTGTCACTGTTGTCATCTCATCCTTTACGTGTCTGTTTATTATGATGAGCTTCAAGAAAACATGTTGAGGTGAGACTGTTGGTCTCTCCGTTTATTTTATTTTCAAGACACCTGTATGCGGAATAAATGACGCAAATAACAGTCTAACTGATTTGAGCCTCTTTAATTTTCCACAGCTGGATGCAGATCAGAACATGGGTAAACTAATGAGGCAAACGGATACATTCACACATATAATTTATTTATTTTTTAACCATATTTTTATTCAGGGATAGCAAAGTGTGGACATACAGTATATAATGGAAGAGATCAGGCATACTTGATTACCCCCATATATTTTAACACATATTCACACACATATTCTGTATATAAATATAGTTTAGTTCAGTTTACCCACCATTTATTTGTGGAACAGAGTTTACCTCAAGGCTGACATAAATCTGTTACGTAAATTCATAGCATTCATCATAGTAAGCACACTGATCAAAGTTATGGAGTATTTTAAGGGGAAAAGTATAAATTAATGTTTTTCTGAAAATATAACTTGTTATTATTGTTTGCCTTGCAATGGTCAGTAACAGGAGGTCAGAGGTTACCCACCTTTTTTTACCACAAGCATTTTCTTTATCAGTACTTACAATAGTAGGCCTGTATGTGTAGCCTAATATGTATAGGCCTCTCTATATTTGAATATTTCTATATTTAAGTGTGATGCTATACCAATAGTAGTAAAATGAGAAAATTTCCAGCGGACCTAAGAAAGAGTATCTGATTTTATTCATATATTTTTGGGCGTCATTTGAAAAACGGAGTCCACTCCCCATCCTGAACAACAGACCAATGAAGCAGACAGGGCGGATCCCTCTGTTTTGTTACGAAGACAACTTCTGTTCGTCGCCGTCGGTCGCCATTTTGAGAGGAAGGACGACCTACATTCGACCAACACCGGAGGAAGACGACCGCTAGATATACGATTCTTAACGTTTTTCGTATTTTAATTCGACTGTTCGGTAATTTAATACATCATAAATGTCTCGGGATAGGTTTAACAGAGGTCGCGGCGGTGGGATGAATAGTTTCCAGCCACGCAGGGGCGGCCCCGGCGGCCCGATGCGAGGCGGACTGATGGGAAACCCAAATTTCAGGAGTCACCCTTTCCAGAACCAGAACAGAGGAGGACATATGGGCAATAACTTGAACAAGCCCCCCAATCAGGGACCACAGACAACCCCACAAAAGCCACAGCAGCCTCCGTCCTCTGGACTCATTCCTCCGCCGACTCCGGGCCCGGCTCTCACAATGAAAGGCCCGATGCAACAGCAGCAAGAACCGCAACAACGAAAACCGCCGACCCCCACGCCCCAACCGAAGATCCAGTCTCCCCCGCCGAAACCAAATATAACGTCGCCTCCACCGAGCCAGGCAAACAAGAACCAGAATCAGAATCAGCAGCAGAAACCCCCGATGGGAAATGTTAACGGACAGCAGCAGAAGCCGATGCCCCATCAAGGCCAGAAGTCAATGCCCCAGCAAGGCCAGAAATCAGTTCCCCAACAAGGCCCGAAGTCGGTACCAATGGTTAAACCAGAGCAAAAGGCCACAAATAACGCTTCAGCCTCGGTAGTAGATCAGCCAACGGTTTGTTGTGCTTTAATTATATTTTTGTGCTGCATGGGGTGTCGACATTCATTTTTGTTAAGTGTTTTGGGATAATTACTTTCTTGCAACAAGCTAGCTAGCATCGCTGTTGTACAGCAGTCGGGCATGTAGACAAAGCAAGCTAGTGTTGGAAAACCAAGAACACGCAAGATTTGCAGATCAGAGCAGCCCGAGCGGGCGGAGTTTCACTATAGGGTCCCTGCTGTAGATGTGTAGTCGCCTCGCTACAGTGTTTGACGGGACTAGACGGAATAGAAAACGTGCGCCCCCAAATGTGAACTAGCTTCGATTATCCGCCATCTTGTGTTAAATCCCTGCAGTCGCAGTATAGCCACATAGCACCCAGTTTTTCTGTTGTAAACCCAAGAACACAGCGGTTGTAGTTGTTGATTCTGAATCGTTTTCATCAATTTTGTTGATGCGCATCGTGCTGGCTTGCCAGAGACGGTGTTGAAAAATATCGGTCAAGTTTATTGTCCCCTTATCGTTTGGGGAACAGGGGGTGGGTAAGGGAGTAGGGGGCATTGTTGCTAAAAAATTATGTTTGAGGATCACAGCTGGATTTGGCAATTGTGTGTTGGAACAAATCTGTTTTTTTTTCTCTTAATATGATATTGATAAAAGGAGGCCAGACAATTCAGTGACTTCCAACGCGTTTTTCTTTCATTCATCTCCAGTGGACATTTCCTGTTGTATTCAAATTGCCTGTTTTTGTGTTCTTGCTGTCTGAGTATGGCGTTGTTTGTTCGAGTCTGGGGATTCATGAGCTGATTCTGAAATTGTTATTTTAATTCATTAGCAGGAACTGAGGGCAACATTGTCCATGCTGCTGAAACCTGGTGAGAAAACATACACACAGCGGTGCCGTCTGTTCATTGGTAACCTGCCCAACGACATCAGTGATGACGAGTTCAAGAGGCTCTTCGCAAAATATGGAGAACCCAGCGAGGTCTTCATCAACAAAGGCAAAGGCTTTGGCTTCATCCGACTGGTAAGAATTCAGCCTATTGATGATACCAAGCTTTGGTTCTGTTAGAATTAGGCTATATGATTACACCAGTATTTACAAGCATGTCTGTTGGTGAGTGCAAATTTTACACCATAAACATAACACATAATACCACTTCCGGAAATTCATTGTAACATTTCTGAAATCTGGTACTGTAGTGCTTTTATATATAGGGGCCCTGGGTAATGATAATTCACACTCTATTTAGTTTGTTAATAGTTTTTTTTCCCTTTGTTGCAGGAGTCCCGCGGACTGGCAGAGATCGCAAAGGCAGAATTAGACGACACGCCGATGAAAGGCAGGCCACTGCGCGTTCGCTTTGCCACACACTCTGCAGCTCTGTCTGTGAAGAACCTGTCGCCGTTTGTTTCCAACGAGCTCCTGGAAGAGGCTTTCTCACAGTTTGGGATGGTGGAGAGGGCGGTCGTCATCGTAGACGACCGCGGGCGCTCCACGGGGAAGGGCATCGTCGAGTTCGCCTCCAAACCTGCCGCCAGGAAGGCCCTGGACCGCTGCAACGAGGGCGTCTTTCTGCTCACCACGTAAGTGCAGTTGGAATTAGGGAAGTATGTGTTCTTGTGTATGCCATCAACACGAGACCTGCTACATCTTTATTGTGTTTCAAATTATGGCTTTGTGTCTGTAAGCTAAAATAGAATTATAGAATCTTTGATCTAAAAGGGATCTATAGAAAAACAATGTAATGTTGAATGATTAAACGTAGGCTATATCAATCAAGCGACCACACCATAAAACATTTCGTACACATGTAAAAAGATCAAGTAAAATCTTGCTTGATAATGCTTGAAAACCTTGATTATCTATTAACATTTTCTTTGTCTTCACAGGTCGCCCCGGCCCGTCGTCGTCGAGCCTCTAGAACAGTATGACGACGAGGACGGTCTTCCAGAGAAACTGGCACAGAAAAACCCCAGATACCAGAAGTAAGCATATCACTGCCCATTAGTTTCTTGGATGTGCTTAGTGAGTATTAGTTGATCATTTTTGTGCTTCTGTTGTGTGGAGGGGGTTTCACTGTGGCCAGGTGCAGAATGACCCCTTTTTTGGTCTTTGTTATGCAAATGATTCAATTCAAATCACTGTTAGGTGACCAGCAGATGGTGCGATGTGGAAGTGGGGGGGTTTTGTGGTGGTGGCGGGGGGGTGGTTGGTTTTGCAGCTGTTACAAATCAATACACTCTTCTCTACGGAGCAGCAGATGTTCATCTATGTGGATGAAAGGAAGAATTGATACATGACACTGGCAGAGTTTGGAAGAAATGGACTTCATTAATCCCTGAGGGGAAATAGAGTTGTTGCAGCAGAAAAGAGAAGAGATGTAGGTTGGTGACACATCATCTGCTGGTCACCTAACAGTGAAAAAAGGGATAAAATAAAGGATGTTAAGAGTTAATACTGGCTCAAAGAAGTCTCACGCTGACGGCCAATTACAGCTTCACCGCTGACTGCAGTTCCGGGGATTTGCTGCTGTCCCCGGGCTAAAAAAAAGTATGCACTTGTGCTACTACATGGCACTATGTGGTCCTTGAAAATCCTTGAAAGTTTTGGGATTTTAGAAAAATAATATAAGGCCTTCATCCAAATTCATCATTCCTCTCCATCCTAGGATCAACAGGAAAACCCTCTAATGAATATTTGTGTTGTTTGACAGAAGCTTTAAAATAAATGATTTTGCTATGAGTTCTTGACTTGACAAGATCATGAGTAATAAATTAGGCCTGTGTGATGTTTAATATTGGTCAATATCATGTTTTACCCAAAAACATGTCAATTTTGAGCCCTAGACGTATGCCACACAAGACCTTGAAAGTCATTGAAACCTTCTTTATCCCTTATAAAGCTCATTTACCCTGATGTAAAAAAAAAAAGTCTCATATTTGGCATTTCGACTGTGTCTGCAGGGAACGAGAGGAGCCGCCCCGCTTTGCCCGTCCAGGCACTTTTGAATATGAGTACTCCAAGCGCTGGAAGTCTCTGGATGAAATGGAGAAGCAGCAGAGGCAGCAGGTGGAGAAGAACATGCGCGAGGCCCGCGAGAAGCTGGAGAGCGAGATGGAGGACGCTTACCACGAGCACCAGGCCAACCTGCTGCGACAAGGCAAGTGTGCTGCTGCAGCTGTCAGGCTGAAGAGAGGAATGACTCAAAAGACTGCAACAGTTACATTTACATAATCCAATCCAGTTTTCAACACTGCATGTCAACAAGTTGCTCTATAATGTTTCCCTTTGCTGGTGTGCTTCATAGAAGTCTTGTCAGTTTTGAAGGTATTTATGTAGTATTTCTATACTTGTGAAAAGATAAATTGTCAGTCACCATTGTATCCTTGTATGTGATGGACTGGAGTTTTTTGAAACGCATATTTCCTACTGTCACCATCACCAGGGAGGATGTGTGTTACCGGACACGGGGGCATGTACCGTTCTAGAGCTATAATTAAATTGGTTGGTTTCATGTTTCCGTGCAGATCTACTGAGGCGGCAGGAGGAGCTGCGGCGAATGGAGGAGCTTCACAGTCAGGAGATGCAAAAGAGAAAAGAGATGCAGATCAGGTATTTGTGCGTATTTGAATACAATTCTTGTCTGGTTGTGCATTTGGAGAGAAAACAGCCATTTATGGATCTTGTCGTCAATGCGATGCTTCTCGTTACCTCAGTGTCAGGGATGCTGTGTAGCTCCCATATGCAGGCTTTGCTTCCATAAATTGTAAATTTGTTTTCCAAGTCCCCCCCTTTTTTTGATAAGCTTTTTCCAAGATGAAATCAAATCCATTATCATTTTTGATGTTCAACCTGGCTTATTTCTAATTGAGTATTTCCTCTTGGTAAACAGACAGGAGGAAGAGCGTCGCAGGCGGGAGGAGGAGATGCTTCGCAAGCGGGAGATGGAAGAGCAGATGCGCCGCCAGCGTGAGGAGAACTACAGGATGGGCAACTTTATGGATGTGAGTTAAACTGCACGATGGAATAAAAAGCACTAAATTCATAATGAGTGACGTGATCTGATACCTTGTTCATATTTGTGTGGTTGAATAATGGTTTTCTTCTGGGTTTTTTTTGTTGCAGAGGGACAGGGAAATGAGGATGAATCCTGGTGGAGCCATGGGCATGGCTGGTAAGTAATCCGTTCAGAGTTATTGTATTCATTTGATGCTTAAAAGGGAAGATTTATTAGATGCATTTTTTCCAAAGCCATCTTTTCTGAATGATTCAGTCTGCTTGCTTTTCACATGCTTACAAGCTTCATGACATTCTCAGGTTGGCTATATTTCCATTAGATGACTTCATTGCATTATGTTATTGATGTCAAAACGTAGTTTACATTATCACCATACACCCATACGGTCCTCTTAGTTGCACATTATGTTGACAGTGAGAATTTATTTTTCTAATATTGCACTCATAGTAAGTTGCAAGTGGCTAAGATGTAATGCTGTAGTTAGTTGTTTTTCATTTTAAATGACACTATAATCCCTATTTAATGTCACATAGAGTTAGATCCAAGCTTTTTTGACAACAAAAGGCCCCATAAGGACTTTCTCTGACATCTTTCTTTCTCTGACATCTGTTTTTTCAAATGTGTGACATGTAGTCATGTTGTCCCTGTTAGACATGTCCTTTGGTACGCCCAACCAGAAGTTCCCCATGGGCGGAATGGGCTTTGAGGGACAGCAGGGAATGGGGGGACCCTCTCCTGGAGGCATGATGCCCAACGAAATGGTAACGTATCCCACTGAAGGGAAGATCAGTAGTTGACTGTAGTAGTTTGTGGTTGGCTTTCCGTCTTGTTGGAAAGGCTGATTTTTTTTTTAACCGTGAAGGCTAGCTGGCCGAGCGGGAGAGCTGTGAATATGAAGGATTTGTGCTCCCAGCTGTCTTCAGATGGCTTGCTCCTTGATGAGTCTGACAGATGTGCTGCCTGCCTGATAGGGTTTCAATGGCGAGCCGAGCCCCCTCAGTCCCCTTCACCAGAATCTTGCTGCTGTCCAGCTAAGAAACCGTCAACCTGCACTAAATCATAGGGAATTGCTCTCTGCGAGCTGTAGACAGACTTCAGTGGCTCTGCTCACTCTTGTAAGACACAGCATTTGTGTAGTGGACCGCTATTGCAAGCCCTGTCTCCTGTGAGCTGGACAGGCACTTCTCCTGGCAAGAGGAAGAATGGCATCTACGTGTGTTTTTTCTTTTTTCTTTTTTTAACAATTTGTTGAAAATATGGGTATCTAGCTGTAAAACCACTTTTCCATACTGTGCCAACACCTTCATGCATCAGCTGTCATGAGAAGGAATCAGGTGGTATATGAAGAAGCTATGTGTATGTTAGGGTGGCAATGTGAAATCCTTTGCAAAGCTCCTCTGTGATATGAAACAACTTTTGTGACATGAAGTAGGGATTCAGCTCACCTCCTGGACCTTTTCACAAACTTCTTTTTTGCACCTGAGCAATTAAAATATTTTTAGTGCAGGTTGACAGTTTAAGGCATTACATCTTATATTTGAACAAATTGTTTACAAATTGCAGACTACAACATTTTTAACTGATGGGGGCAGGCATAGCCATGTGACTGTTCCCGTTGAGGCCTATGTCATTGTATACTGGATATGAATTATTCTAATTTCATATGCAACCTAAGTCCTGAGCTAAAGATCTGTGCTACTGGCAGGATCGTAGTACTAATCTTGGCTTCATTGCCGGTTTACAGTTGACAGTAAAGATGGCAAGATGTGTGTTTACCTCATAGGTCCTCATTATTTCCACAGTTGTGTTTACCTCATAGGTCCTCATTATTTCCACAATAGTTTTGACCTTTTGAACAAACTTTGGACAAAACGGACCAGCTTTTATTTTACTTTGTTTTGTCTTTGAGAAAATAGTCTGCTTCACATTTGTAGCTTTTGACAAATAAAGGCTAATATTTGGTAATATTAGCTTGGTATAATTCTACAGTCTTGCTTTGGATTCAAAGCAATAACTCATTTAGTGATTTAATTTTAATATTAAGGGGTTTCACCTCAGGCTAAAGCCTGTAGGAACAAACCTTTTGAATTGATGGAAGCAATGCAACAGGTCTACAACCCATGAATTTGCAATATGTGTGGAGCGAGACACACTGTGTAGCCTATATTCACACTTCTGTGAAGCTCAGAAGTATTTGATTTTTTTTTATCAGGCTAAGCCAGTTGATGTTGGAAGTTCCAGTTCATGACATCCTGTTCTTAGTTTAAAACATATCTTTAGTTTTACAGTTCCATTTGAATTGTGGCCAAACCTGTTGCCTAGTTGTGTTGTCGAAGCCTGACGCCTCCAGTGAATTTGGGCGGTTTAAGGGATTCACTTGGACTCAAGCTAATCTGGTTTCACAAAATGTGTGTGTCTGTGAATTAACATACAGTGCACATTCATAAACAAATGACTGTCATGTTGGAAAAGGTGTTGTGCTGAATGTCCTGTGTAATGTTAAATTTCGTTTTGCCAAGGTGCCAGTATTCTACAGATGTGTTTCTGGCGCAGTCACAGTATTTCCATATTAAAGGATCTCTTGCCGTTATTAAAAACATGAATTCAGCAAAGACCCAACATTATTTCAGTTAGTCCAAACTAATTGAAGCCTGTCAATTTTTCCTCCCTAAATTCTGTTCAGAAAAAATTTGAAATCGAACTGCATAAAGTCAGGCTCTAATTTGTTGCAGTGAGACATAATTTATTTTTAACCATTTTTCTCATTTTGTAAATCCTAAATGTTAATGTAAATACTTAAATCCTAATGTTAACACAAAGCATAGGGATTTTATTTTGCTGGGGCTTGATATACTTCACCCACCCAGAAGTTTTGGCATTTAACTCTATTGCCACTGGTTAGCATGCAAAATGCTACACCTGATGCCAGTAGTGGAGGAATGTAGACCCATCTTTGGCATGCACTGGAGGCCATGCTAGGGAGGCACTGACTAACGAAAGCATTACCCTTTCTTCCTTCTCCGTATGTAACCTGTGGCACCTGTGGACCTTCATATTGGAACGAACGGTACCTTCGGCTGTGTCTCCTGCTGGTTGTGTTGTAAATCTGCTGACAAACATAAAACAAACCACCTCTCTTGCCATACCTTATACCCCCCTCCCCTGCCTATGGACATGAACTGTGTGCTCACGCACTCGCTCCATCCCACTCATAATTCCCCTCACCAATTTGCCTCCCTGGCAAATCGCGCCCCACAGCGCAACGAGCGCTTCCCCCAGGGCGGTCCTAGGGGAATGGGTCCCGGCAACCCTGGGTTTGGCAGGGTCCGCGAGGAGTTTGACGGGCCTGCCAAGAAACCCCGCTTTTAAAAGCTGCTCGGTGTCATTCTCCTAGCAGCGCTATTTGTGTAGATTCTCGGAAACAAACATGTCGAGTCATATTTGTTGTATTTAAGTTTAAATTGTTGCTGCATTTTAGCCTCAAGAGTTACTCATTTTATGGCAAGTTCGATATTTTCCATTTTTATTTTGTTATTTTGAGTAGTGTGGAAAGATAGATCACCCACTTGTGATCCATTAGTTCTTTCTGACCCATGTATATTTTCTTTTCTAGTTGTATCATGCTCTGTGAGTCGTCGTGAAATGATAATTGTAACATTTTTCTCACCTTTCTATCTATGGCTGTGTTTTGTGCCATAAGTTTGAAGTAAAGGCATGTATTGCAATAAAGACAAATTGGTTCTATTGGAAAAAAACCTTAAACATTTATTCTCAAAACAAGTTAAAACGTTCCTACCACAAGCGACCTACTCTTCTCTTCCAACAAGAGGTTGTTAAAAGGAAGGGAAGGAATTGGAAAGGAATTGTACAAATGAGGATAGGCTGACTACATTAGTTTTTGAATGACCTGGATATAAAGTGTGCAGAGAACTGAACTACACATACACTCTCTTCACTACGTCACATCACAACCTCGCAGTCAGTCACTTGCGCACACGCTGTACAGTTGTGTGTGTGTGTAGACTTTTGGAGACTGGAGTCGGGTATTAACATTGTTAGTCATTCTGATTTGGGATTGGTAGTAGAATTTCAATCAATTCAGTTAGACTTATTTTTTGGTACAATATAAGTTTACAAAGATAAAAATATAAATGGCAGGAGCCAATAAGGGAGTCTTTAAGGAATCAAATCTTGACGAAGGAATTGTTAAGGAATTGACGTCGATAAACTCTTATTTAAATCTAATTTCCAAACCTTAGCTACCAGCATGGCCTGGGGCAAATTCCCAATCCCAATAGGTTGCTGAATAAATCTGCTGTGTTTCCGATCGGCAGAGGCCGAATTTGACCACTGCAAAAGGTAGGCTACTTGCTAAATGGTCATTCATGTAGTATTCAAGGCATGATCACGTCACCAGAAATGGAGCCAAAAAATTTCGGGAGCTGATGAAACCACAAAACCCCAATCCCCTAATTTTTGTTAAACACCACTATGGTAGAAAGAAACATAGGTTGCACCTGATTACGACAAACAGACCATCCCCGAATATTGCATATTACTTATGTCAAAGTGCTCAATGCTATGCATATGTTTACTTGTCATTGATTGAAAGTATTATGCATTTGAAATTTTACAATGGCGTCTTGTAGGCTACATGTTACACCAATGTAATATTTGGGAGGCAGCTCCCATTATAGCCAGTGTTGGAATTGATATTAGAAAGTGTTATGGGCTTTTTAGACGAAACGCAACAGTCGCGTGCAGCCTCGCACCACCTGTGTAGAGAAACAACACCTGGTGCTCCACATGTAACCATAGAAACATCCGCTACCCACAGCCGT
This sequence comes from Centroberyx gerrardi, assembly GCF_048128805.1. Lineage (NCBI taxonomy): Eukaryota > Metazoa > Chordata > Actinopteri > Beryciformes > Berycidae > Centroberyx > Centroberyx gerrardi. The sequence goes on from NC_136015.1 coordinate 21,069,600, forward strand.
GTAGTCGCTACAAGATGCTTCTAGCCAGCTAACGTTTGCATATGTTTACATAGCCATATATAACTACTAAATTGTAACGTACGTACCTGATAGACCCACTCATACAGCGACACTTTGCCATGCAAAGGCTCTCTTGTTAATGTCCCTTGACTGCTGCTTTACTGCTTTAATGCAAGCAGTCGTTTGGGGAAATCACAGACTGCAGGAATTAACTTTTCCTCCATTTTCCTCCAACACCGTAACGCTGTAACTGCCTGTCATTGAAAACAAATCATTATCAGACAGCTGTCACGTATCGTCTAAAAGCCTTTAATCCTAATCTCCTGTAGAGGCAGCACTTCACCACCACAGCATTTATTGTGCTGGAAATGTTAGAAGACAAGAACATGGGAATTTCAAAGTTTTAAAAATTGTTGGTGCGTAGTGGATTGCCCTGGCTTTCAGATACCTGAGCAGGGAGAAAGGCTTGGAGATGACCCTGTTTGGATTGGAATGTATTCCTAGTCACTGCTGATGAACCTTGCTTCACCTTTTTTCCATTTTTGTGGTACTTACTGTCAAGAAACACTGTTGGATTTTTTTAAGTCACATGGAATGGAGACATGCCAGATGGGGGAGGGTTTGGATCAAGCTTTAAAAAAGTGGAAATCTGAGCTTGATTTTTGATGAAATGGCTCTGTTAAAAAGGAGTTTTTTGAGTTCAAAGATGGGCTGTGCATTGTCTTGACAAGGGCACTTGCCAAACAATACCGTACCATACAAAGTGTTGGAGAGGGGGCAATAAAATGTAAATACACAGCAATTGCATTGAAATAGAATGGTTATATGCATTTTTTTTTAATTCGCAAGCTTGATGAATTTTGTAGAGAACATGCTTGAAAGAATTTGGTGTACATTTTACCTTGTAAACACAAATCCAGCACAGCACCAAGTCTGGTAACAAATGTCAATCAAGATATAAGATGCCAGTTCATAGAAAATGGAAAACTATTATGTTTAGGCTGCAGAACTTATTTTATGGCCTCCTTGTAGTATCTTTACATATACATTTATTAAGTGGTGAAAATCCGCAAAGACCTCACAATTTGATTTCAAATTACAGGGCTATGATTTGATTGAAGAATTCTCAAAATTACAATTTTGGATATGATTAAGAACAAGCAATTATTATTTTCGCCATTTGACTGCATAATACCTTAACGGCATAATTATTACACTTCACAGCAACTTCATCTGACTGAAATTGTAGATTGAATGATGAATATGAAAGATCATTTTGGCAGATTTTAGTTTTCAATGAAAATGTTTGCGCTTTAATCTGAGTCCCAATTTTTCCTAGGGCCACTTTTTCTTACTTTCTCAAGATGGACACTTAGTGGCTTTGTATTAATCAGAGTCAAATTAATTGAAGTCACATTTTTCCTTTGGCCACTTTTTCTCACTTTCTCAAGATGGACAGTTGGTGGCTTTTCAGCTAAAAAAATTGAATCACCTGTGTAGTGCTCTTCTATAAACGATGAGTCCAATGGCTAACTTTTTGGACATTTGGATTTCTAAGATGATTTCCTTGCTAAAATAAAAGCATAGTAGTGATTTCCGTAGAAAACTAGGCAAAAGGCCAAAGACCGCCAATACATTGGAGTCTGTAGTGCAATTGGATAGGATTTTAAAATGTGTAAATCTGAAAAAGAAAAAAGTGGCTATGCAGCTAAGAAACTTTTAAATTAGTTATGTATACAGTGAGATAATATACAATGTACAATTTCTGGATAACATTTGGCTATTTTACGATTTTTACCTGGATAGAAAAAGCATCCCATAGAAGAGATTTCCTTCTTCGCATAGCATCTGAAAACCCTGCAAAACACGGAGGACTACAAATACTTGGATGGATTTGGTAACACAATTGGATACCACAAAGTGTAAATCTGAAAACTTGTTATGTTATGTCTGTGTGTTGGTGTTATGTACATTTTTTCTTTAACAGGTTTGACCATCTTGAAAGATTTTGGACTATGAGAAGGGAATTTCCAAACCAAGAAATCCTAAGTCAATGGTACCCACAGGTTTAATAAGATGACCATTCAACTTAAGTACTGAAAAAGACTCCTGTTGGTGTGGGTTTGTTGACGAATAGCAATCCCTCTAGAAGACTGCATAGGGCCTAGGTTTGAAAATTTTATATTTATTATTGATTGATTGTGGTTGTATAGGTTGGTCTTATGGTAATGTTGGACGTTAGGGACAACATTTGGCCATTCTACTTTTCGTAAATTTCACCAGTTAACAAGATTCAGCTGGCACTGTGCCAAGCGCAGAGAAGGACTACAAAGGAACTATTACAGAACTTGAATGGATAGAACGGTCAATCCCATTCAAATCAACGGTCCAGGACGGTCGGAGCGGCTGACATTGTTATTTGTGCTGTTGTGCTAGCTTCCATATGAACCAACTTGCGGCAAGTTACTGAGGCGAGAGGTTTTGCAGTAAGGACCAAAGGAGCTTCTCCGTCACCTTGCTGCCATGGATTGCTAATATGCTAATGTTGACTAGAAGAGAAGTACAATCTTTGATAATGCTACATTAGCCTTGTCGCTAACGTCAGCTTTCAGTTGAGTTTGCTAAGCACTCGAGCAACAGACTTATCTGCACAGTTCTCAAGCAAGTGTGACACGTTACGGCCTTAATGCCCAGACTTGCGTTGTCACCATAGCAACTAACCCTTAAAATTTAATAATCGCCATTTTATGCTGTGCTAGCCAAATTACAATGACAAACAGTGGAAGGACCGTTCTGTCCATTCAAGTTCTGTGGGAACTATATACAGTGGTACGGAACAAGGATGTCCCTTATTGCCAACACATTTTGACCTTGTTTCAGTGGCACACACATGAATGCGAAGGTACAACACTTGAGATTTCTGTAATAGAAACTCCAAACTCAAGATTATTGTTTTTTTTAAATGCAGCCACATGGTATTTATTAACACCCCTACTCCTTTATATTATGTGAACTATTCTTACATAGGCTAAACGCTGCTGGGACAAAAACTGCATGGGGGGGGGAGTTGTTCTCTTCTTTTAGTTGACCTTTTAATTGAATTCTTGCACTGAGCCAGTTTTAAGTTCAGTGGAACTTTGATGCTTTTGGTAGAAAGAAAATAGGTGGCTACTTCCCTGGTATTATCTTACTTACCTCATCTCTTCAGCAACCTACCAAATGCAGGAGTCCCACGCACCTTACCGTTGAGGAGAGAATGGCGTGCTGTGCATGTGTGTTTGTGCGAGTGTGTGCTACATGTCTTTAGTTACATGAGGGGTGCAGTAGCTGCTGTCAGCCAGCTTGTCACAGACAGGCTGCCCCATTCCACAGTAGAGGCTCTTCCCGGCATTTGGGTTACGTTGACGATGAGTAGTTCTGCAGAAGTCAGTGGACAGTAAAGCCTGGACTTGTTTGCACTGCAGCCAGAGGTATGCTTACACAGATCAGCTGAACAAGTAAGGTAAGTGTCCCATCCATGTTTACGATTTAAGATGCACAGATCCCCTACAACTTAACTCCTCTCTCTGTCTCTCTCCTCTCAAATACTGTGTCACGGCTCGAAGTGACACCTACAGGGCTTCTGGCATCACACTTATGAAGAATGGAGTCACAGTGCAGATCTCTGTTCTTCTACCTCTTGTGTGTGGACTTGTGGCAAATCGATGTGCGTTTTTAGCTCGTATGGTGTGTGTGTGATTACAATACTTGGGCTTCCATGTATGTATGAAAAGCATTGTTGTGGACGGCTGAGTCACTGGTTCATCACTGAGTTGTGTAGACAATGTATTGACCTTGGCAACACAGAACTGCAACATCTGTTGTCAGTACTGTTTTATTCCCTCTATCTTGGGGTGTAAAGTGGCGCTAATCGTGCAAAGACACTGATTTGGTAGTGGGTTGGGATTTCTTTGCAGTTTAGAAGTGAAAAATGTCACATACCTTTTGGGTCCGTCTGGGTGGGATTGTGAACATTCATGAAAATCCTTATGACAGAAGTCAGAGATGCATAGTTTTTGAAACGCATGCATCATGCAGTATACCTGTACTTTGGTCCTAACACCACAAGCTCTGCAACCTTTGTGTTTTTGTGGAAATGGGGTTGGGGGTGGGTCTGATTACTCTTGACTAATGCTTATGGTTACTTCAAAGGGCTGCTCATTTCACAATCTAAACTGGTTTTCTCAGTTCATAAACTAAACTTTTTCATGCACTTGGAGCAGTACTCAAATCCATGGGTCATTTGATGAGTGCATTTCTTAGAGTTTGAAGGTTGGCATTTTCACTGCCCTTATAACTATTATCTATAGGCTCTAGGGCTGTCAAATTTGAATTTGCTAGATATTGTGTATCACCTTAAGCATCAACATTGAGCCAGTTCCTTTTTAGGAAGGCCTAGATCCTGGTATTTCATCAATAGACCGGTTACCACAGTCGAGTCTTGTATGGGGGGGGACATGATTAACTTGCTTTTCAATATTTTCCTCCAAACATTTTTTTTCTTCCATGTGCAAACAGGAAATTATTTTGAATGGTTTATTTTGTATTTTATGTAGGCCAGTACAAGATATTGGGCACCTATAGGGGATTGACTACAATTTAGTGGGTATTTAGAACTGTTTCATTTTGGTGCGATGGTTGGCGGCCGGGCGAAAACCTCCGGGCATAAACCTCCCCAGCAGCCACAGGCTGATGCATGCCAACACTCTCCAGCCAATCTCAATATTTTACCATTCAACTATACAACTCATAATCTGTTTTCAAACAGATTATGACATCTAAATTATTGTTGGTTGTCCGGTAAAGTGACTGGAGGAGCAGACGTACTTAACAACCACAGAAAAAAAATGTACCAATATTTAGCTGGTGTTAAATTCCCATCCTACTTGGCAGTCAGTGGTTTGTGGGACAAAGACAATATATTTGTAGTTTTTTCCCTGCAATTACATTTTGTGGGATCAGTCAACTCACTGTATGTAGAGCCATGTGTCAAAAAAGGCTTTTCTGCACTTACCAACACTTAATTAGCTCAAAATGGCACTTGGTTTCTTTTCCTCTCTCTTCTTAGTACTTTGCTCATATTTTGCTATTCTACCTGTCACATCTGAGTATCCTTGTCATGCCAGTGACCAGCCAGCCATTTTGTAAAGAGTACTCCGCAGTACATCAGGACTGTGGCAATTCCCCTCTGTTGCTTGTACATAGGAACTGTCTTGTAGCTGTAAAGAACAGCTTCCTGGAGTATGTGGTGCTCAGCAGCTCTGTTGGACCTTCTTGTGAAAGAGCGAACTACAGTATATCCAAGCAATGCACTGAATCCAGCCCTCGAGGCTGTCAAGATGTGTCTGTCTGCACTGTGATCCATTTTCCGACGAAATCCTCCGTCCTGATTGGCCAAACTGTTTCTCCATTTGCTGACTCGGAGTGTGATGCCAGAACTCCCCTCTCGGCCTCCTGCGGCCTCTTCAGGGACGGCAGTGCCCAAGGTCTGCAAGCCCGACACTGCAGATGACTAAGTCTACTCCTGTAAAAGGTTACTGTCCTGTTAAGGTGCGACTCCCAGCTCACTGGGGGTTTTGCAGTAACATTCCTGACGTGTCGCGTACGAAGTCAAGCTTACTTGGCTTTGTCACAGAAGTTCCTTCCCCTGAGGTTTGCAAAAGATTTGAATGTTGCGGTTGTCATGCATTTGTCTTTGTCCCCTCTGCAGTTTCAAAATAGTAAATGCACCTCAGACTGCTAGACGGCTTCTTAAATGACTCCTGTATTTGAACTTTGTCACACTATTCATACCGCATACATCTCTTTACATTGAACTACACATTAACAGTTGCTTACATACATTTAATGCATGCCCATGACATAATCTTATAACCTGAAAGTATTTAGAATTGGAAGTTGTTTTTTTTTAATCTCCTTTCTCCACATGATCAAAGGTCACTGCCTACACACACATAGATGCACACACACTGTTAGCCTTCTCAGGATGGCAAACTCACATTAGTAATAGTACAGAACTGCTGACCAGTGCTCTACCAGGCTCTCATTGTGTCTCTCTCACTACAGGAGCCTCGACCAATAGAGGGAGGCTGAGAAACCACTTGCAGTGTAACCATGGTAAGATCCTTCGCTGTTAAAAGGCAATACATAGGCACTGTTCCAAAAATATGAGTTAAAAGGAATACATTTTTAAATGCCGTAATTCTAGTGCCATAGGTTGCTTTGATTTTCTGTCATCTTGCAAGAATGTGTCACCTTTTTTAATCTAATTTCCAAATGATGAATTTCTCTTTCTGGAATGAAACTGAACATATAGAAACCCAAATCCCCCCACATGTTCTTCTCCCTCATATTAACACCTACTACACTGTTACAGGCCCTGACAGTGGGGAAAAACATGAACTAACTAACAGCTTCTTCTCTGTTACATTCTCCCTCATGTAGGTAAAATGAAGACTGCTGTCCGACATAAAGCCAGAGCTGCCGGAGCCCGAGGGACCGCACTGTGCTGACGCCAGGATGGCCTGCATGGTAGTTTCTCTGCAGCTTATCATCCTTATTTGGGTGTGAAAGTGTGTGTGTCTGTGTCTCGTAGAAGTAGGCCATCACACTTGAGAAAACAGGCCACATTTGCATTAAAGCACAAGAAATATGTCAACTAATGCTCAGCAGAAAGCTTGCCTGAATTACACAAGCGGTATCTTGTGGTATTAGATTAGGACTACTTGGAATAGACGGTGTGGCTGTGGCAAAAGTATTTCTCCTAAAAGATACCAATACATTTTTCCAAAGGAAAGACTCATTTATTTTAATAATCTCCACCCATTAATTTCCTGTCTTGTCTGCTTCTGTTTGACAGAGCTGAAGGTGGCAGTGCAGATGTAATACAGGAGCCGTCCAGCAGAGGACAAGCAGCCGGTCGTCCAGTGGATGGACTGTTTTCTCTTGCTTTTCAGTTTAAAAATAAATGCTTTAAACTTGAGTTTTGTTGTGTTTGGATTTCTTGCAAACTTGGTGCTGATAGTCACCTATTTATGTAGTTCTGAGATAAGTGTCTGTGGGGAACTTGCATTTTAAATCAGAAGGTCCATCTTTGTTAATATAAAATTTGAAGTATATTACACTTTATATTTGCATACAATAAGTCAAATTTAATAAAAACAGGCTTGTACACAAAGGGCAGTACAGAGCAACATGGGACAAAGGGGCAGATTGAATAACAAACATAAGATATTTGGCCATATTGACACATTCCATTTCATATGCATTTATTCATAATCCTCTAAAGTTATGCAAATTCCTCAGCTTGCCACAGAGCAGTTGATTACCTACCAGCACCACAGCTGGCCCGCTCACTTCCCTCTCTGCCCTGGGTCGGAAGCTCCTTGAGGACAGTCCAGTTACAATTAAGGGTAAAGGTGCAATGTTTCCACTGCCGGATCACACATGCATCCTGCCGGCTGGCTGTCAACCCTGGAGCAGCTCCAGCCCCGAAGCAGCAAGACGATCCGCTGGAGCCTGGAGGCGTGGGCCGGCCGGGGGAGGCTGGATGTGGGTCGGTGTTGTTTTGTCTGATCTGTCCTGGCACTGGATAAACTACAGAAACAACTTTACAGTACAAGTCAAGTTTATTTCTATAGCCCTTCATCACAAAGCATATCTCAAAGGACTTTACATGAATGAGCCTACCTAGATCTAATTAATCAATCACAAAACAAAATGATGCAATGCAATATGAGAAAATATGACAAAATAAAACACAAGGAGACAAAACAAAGCACAAGACACAAAACAGCATGTTGAAAAGACTAACGAGCCAACTTAACCTACATAGCCTAACCTAACCAGCACCAGCAACCTTAGACTCTCAGTGAAGACATGGAAAAACAGCCAAGAAAACCTTGGGTGATTGGGTAATTCAAAGAGGGATTCCCCACTAGAACGGCTGAGCGTTCAGTAGGTGCTGGGACAAAACAATAAAATGGACAACAAAGATGAGATAAGAAAGCAAATAAGACAAAGAGGAACAACTAGCTTCCAAAACAACATGAACATGCCTAGGAGTTTATATTGCTTTTCTTTAGGGGCAGTATGGCTATTTTAGACATTTCCAGTATGAGAATTAATATGAAACACCATTAAATGTGATGAAGGGTTTGTCAGGAAAGGAATAGGCCTGTAACCCACAACGGTGACTGCAACAAAACCACAAACACATCGAAAAACAAGGCGTGCCAGAGACTCTTTTGTCCCAGTGGCCATAAACAGACTAAATCTTTTAATGTAATGTGAACTGGTTCTCCTTGACACTTGGCACTTTATATTGCAGCTCTTTACTTGGATTGGGACTTACTCATATGCTTTTAATACTTCACTGTGGTAGGAGTGACTCTTATTTTGGCCTCGATCTGTTGTGTTCTCTGAGTTATGTGTTGGTTTTTATGTCTTTTATTTAGGATTTATTTAGGATGTCTTTGTTTTTATGTGTTCTTGTGAGTATTTTCAACTCTGGCTGCAAACCAAATTTCCCTCGGGACAGTAAAGTTGAAAGTTGCAGCATATTCAGTTCCATAACTGAGTCGGGACGCTTGCTGGCTAACGCTCACTCAGTATCGTGTCTACATTTCCTGGAGGTTCAACCAATACTCACTTACCCCTGTCCGTTTACCACCTGCTCCCCCAGTCTGTAAGCCGACCTGCGGAAGAGGGAAAGGGAGGTAAAGTAAGGTGCTGTCCTACCTGACCAGCCCCGGCCATGCATGATTAATGGACATGCATCATTGATGGCGTCCGCTGCCCACAGGTAGCGAGGCACCCCCCGGGGCTGTAGCTAGGGACTGTGTGTGCAGACTGAAAGAGCCACTTCTGCGATCAGACCGAGGGCGAGAAAGAGGAAAAAAAAATCCATTTACAGCATCCTTGGTGTGATTTTGCTGTCACTTTAGAGGCAGGCCACATGTCTGGGAAGATAAATCAAGAGCACCTGTAATAGTTGAACCCTAAGAGGTGATTTTCAGGTGTATTCTCATCCAGGTGTGACTCAGCAGGAGACCCATGAGCGGCACAGCTGGGACCGTTCCCCCGCCGGTCGTCCTGGGCCTGGGCTTGGACACCGGCGGGCCGTGGCACCAGAGGGCCGTGCAGAAGAGCCGGGCGCTGGTCCGGACCTACCTGCTGTCCAGCTCCGTGCCCCCGCTGCCCGCCGCAGGAGGAGGAGGAGGAGGAGGAGGAGGAGGAGGAGGGGGCAGCAGGGGCACCAAGACCCCGCTGAGGCTGCCTTCACTGGCTGCACCCAAAGGCCCACGCAGGCACAGCAGTGTGACTCCTCTGAGGTAAGATGACTGACACACGGCTCCAGAGGAAACTACACATCAGACAGATACTTGCAGATAGTTCATAGTGTTTGTTTCAGTATCCCTGGTTTTTAGGAAACTACAGTAGTAGAACGTTTACACAGTCACAGGAAAGACAGTCAGTTTAGTCTACTTTTCTGAGATTGACAAGTTGACATCAAGTTGACACGACCCAAATTGTGTTGCAGTAAACCCCCACCCATCCACAACTAGGTTAAAAGAAACAAAGAATTATCATCTTTGTGTGTTTGTTTGCAAGAATGATCAGAGATTAGCGGTTCTTTATGAATGTGGTTCAGGATCTTTCACATGGAGCTTCAGGTTTTTGATTTTCTGGAACTCTTTCCCGTCATTTCTATGATTGACGTGCATAAAATGGCTGGAAAATGTAAATCAATCAATTTCAAAAGATGTAAAAAAAAATACACAGTGTGTTCTCTGGCCTACAGTGGATGCCATGTAATTGCAAGATGGGTCTCCCATCTCCCCAGTCTCTACTGTATAATAATTCTAATTCAGCAAAAATGCCTTTCAAAGCCCAGCTTGAGTGGAATTACACTGTAACTGTTTCCTCTCTGGTCTGCCCCAGTTTGATAGCGTTATGTAGGGCGCTTCTCCACTTCCCCCTGGTTTGCTCTGCCTGCAGAAGGCCAAGGACCAGTGTGTCATAAATCTCAGGTGTGGAAGCTGATATCCGTCGCCTGCTTCAGCACCCAGGGGTGCCACGCTGGCATCACTCAGTCTGATAGACTTGTTGTTCTCAGAGGAGAGAGAAAGAGAAACCTGAGTGAGATGCCAAGACACGCGCTGTGCACACACTTCAGGCTTTGATCTCTATCGCACCCACACACACACACACACACACACACACACCACCTCCCTCACTGTCCTTCAGAGTATTTGATGGCATCGCCTCACCGAAGGAGAGCAGGTTTTGAATAACCAGCAAATATCTGAAGAGGGAGAAGGAGTTTGTGAACTGTGAAATGTCCTTTCTGCGTCTTGTCTTTACTGCTAAGCATCCTGAAGGCGGCCATCTTTAACGCTATACCCCCCCCCTTCCCCTCTGTCTCTCTCCACAGCCTCAGCGAGCCGTCCCTCCTCACCCCGGGGGAGAAAGCCATGTTTGAGGGCTTCTCCCGCAACCGCCGCCCCAGCATTTTACGAAAGCGACCCCCGGCCCCCCCGCCACTCTGCAGGTCGTTGCCCTTGACCCCCTGCTGCGAGAGCTGCCACCCGTCCAGGAACGGCCACACCCATCCGAACCACCACCCGGTCCCGAGCTGCGGCCGGCCCGTCTACATCCACTTCTCCCAGCCCATGCAGCCCGGATCCAGGCCCGCACCGGTGAAGCCTTACTCGCAAAACCCCAGCCTGAGCGCAGAGGCGGCACAGGGTGACCTCCGACCTTTAGTGCTGCAGCACCGCCGCTCCTCCTATCAGGATGAGGCTCTGTCTGTCGTGGGGAGGCCGTGTCTTCCCAGCTGCGGTCGGCGCCCCGCTCTGGCCGCTGCCTCCGCTCCGGCTCGCGCTCAGCTCCACGTGTTTCTGCCCACCGAGGGCGAAGGAGAGGAGGTGGACAGTGAGTCTGTGGACGAGGGGTTCATGGACGAGTTGGACAGTAAGATCATTTCTCTGAAGCTGCAGCAGGGGGCGCCGCCTAAGACTGTTACGTACCACTGATGCACAAAAATAAGCGCAGGCCCTGTTGTTCCTTCGCAGAGCCTGTTTCTGACACAGCAGTGGTGTTATGAGTATTGGAGTCAAGAGCCTGTAGTCAGCTCTGCCAATTAGAAGTAATGTAACACTATTAACGTCAAGCCTGCAGTCAGACGTTCAGGAGTAATGTTTTAACACACAGTCGACCCGACTGGTTTACTCTAACATGGCAGTGAATGATGGGCCACTGCTCTACTTTAAACCATTAGATCATTGAAACAATGAAATGTAAAACTCTAAATAAGATAAAAATCTATGTAAGTAATTATATCCCAGGTGATTAACTCGCTAACTTGTGCTTTTGCCAGCAGTAGATTTGCATTAGTGTGTGTTGGCTATGACTGCTGCTGTCCCCCTGCTGCAAACCCTGAGGAGGCTTTTCACACTGGAGGGTGAAGTCAACCGAGGCTTCAGAGTGCATTTAAATCTGCTTTAAGTCAAGGAAAATGTGCAAAAGTTTGACCCTGGACTTGGACAATATGCATGGCAGGTACAAATGGGACGTTACAGTGACTTTCAGACACACACGTCACCAAATCTAACTATAGTGGGTGTACAGTGGTTCCTAAGACTTTATACTCCATACATCCTGATCCATGCCCTATATATATATATATATATTTATACTGTATATATTGGTCTAATACTGTGCAGCATAATCAGGTTAAATGGACAAAAGAGATAATCTCTCTCAACAGAACTACCAGCACTAAGCTTATTCTACTCCATGCTGAAATGTACTTGTCATTTCTTGTGATGTTGAAAAAAAATCTCATCTAATGTCTTGCCATTCTGTTTTGCAACTACGATGATGTCATTCAGCATTAAATAAATAAATTGCTCTTCTATGAAAATATTGGTGATGTGATGGTGCACAGTGGATCCCTATGTGGTGAGAATAAAGAGACTTAAGAGTAGGTGTAGTTATACACTGTGTACAAAGCATTAGAAACACCTGACCAGGTGAACATACATACATTTCACATGTGCAGATGTAGATTAAGGGGAGGAGACAGGTTTTAAGCCTTGAGACAGTGTTATTATTGCGAGATTATAACCCAAGTATGTAGAGGAACTGTGGGAAAATGAAGAACTCTGATAGTAAATTACAGACCAGCTTTTTATTCATGGTTGTTGAATGTCACATCGTTCAAAGCATTTCGAGCACAAGGCCTGGGCATACTGCTTTCAGCTGCTAAACATAAAAGTCACTAATTGTCATCAAAACAAAGCATTAGGGGGTTAATGGAGAGAACAGATGTAGTCCAACTGGAATATTTTTCTGCAGCTTTCTTTATGGGTCAAATAAAATTAAACTGCGCACTGGTGTTCCCTTTGTTCTCTCTTATGCAAATACAGAAATTCTGATTTCTTGTGTGTGCTTGCATGCACACACACTATTTATTATTACATGTAGAAGTTTTAAAGACCTTACATTCCCTATAGTTCACCCAAAAATGAAAACACAGGTTTGTTTGTCCACATAACACACAGGGAGATTGCCAGCACAAGTCCGTAGCAGCCTTCTCCAAAACAACTGAAGTCAATGGGGACCAAGTTCTTTAGAGTTCCAAAAAGAGCAAAAAATGACCATAAAATGACTCCATACAGCGTGTCTTCTTTTCTTCTTCTTGTGGGTTTCTGGCAGGCTGTTGGTGTATTGCTGCCTCTCACAGTTTGTTATGAGTATTACATTTTCCTCTGACCTCCATTCCAGACCGGAGAAAACGACATCAAGCACTGCTTTGACAGTTGCGCGCTGGTCCGTGCAAATGTTCCATGGTGAACGACGAAACATCAACATCCGACACATAACCAGCAGGTCGGTTGTGGGACAGGACCCACCCCAGCTCTTCCACTTTCTCTCTTGCCCTTTTTCCTTCCTCCTTAATCTTAGTGGAGTTCATGCTGGAAGCTTTGTGAAAGGGAGGAAAACGCTTGCTGCTTTGTCTAACAATCGAAATGGAACCGAATTCCACTTTGTCAGCCATTTTTCATCCTGGGTTTTTTCGAGATTCCCTTGATTCATGGGAAGGCAGAAGAAAGCAATTCAATTCAATTCAAAATAATCGTTTAACTTGAACTTGAAATACCCGAGTACATGTTGCCAAAGCAAACATATACAATGCAGAAAACAAAATATAGAATGATAAATGGCTATGTTACATTTACGTTAAGCATTTATGTGGAGCCGAATGCAGCCTGTGCAACCGTCCCCACATGTTTGTTTATTGTTTGTCTTCTGGGTTTGATTTTGGCAAAATAGCACATGAATGCAACACTGTTTAGGAGTCCCGGATGTCAGACTTTCCCACCAGTACTCGAACCCAAAAGTGCTTCTCTGACCTATTAGCCCCCTTTCCACTGAAGGCCAAAAGCCCAAGAACTTTGGCCCAGGAACTCTAGCCTGGAACTTAAGCACTGGGCTAAACTTGTTTTAAAGTGTTTCCACTGAGCAACCTGGTCCCTGCGTAACCATGACAACTATTACACAACTGCTTGTCATCAAACATGGCAGACAACGCTGCTGTCAAATGTACCGTATAATCGTTAACATTAGTTTTAATTACTTTGTGGGAAGTTTTAAAAAAGAAGAAGGTTGCAGGATGAGGCTAACATCATTCACATAAAAAAACAAAGTGTCATTGCTGGGCAGTGATTTAAACGCCCACTGAAGGCGTTAAAGTACAAAAAAAAACTGCCTTGCCTGCGTAAGCAAAGGCATTTTTTTCCCCATTAGTCCTTTACTACTGTGTGTGTCAAACTTGGAAAGTGAGTGATAGTAATTGGGGTATTTTCTAGACAGCTAAATAAGGCCAATGTTGGTTTTAATATACGGCATCAGGCTAAAAAGTTGTTTTCTATGTGTTTTTCTATGTGTAGCAAGATGTTTGTTTTTTTTCTAAGATAGCAGCTGAAAGTAATGCAGATTTAAGAATTAACATACCTAGTTTCTAACAGGTAGATGCTCATTAATGTAGGAATGGCTGCACTCAGTTACAGACGTTACTAAGCAACACCCCCTATTTGAAAAAATATAGAATGTGATGATGTATAAGCATCAGGGCTAACAGCTTTGGCCCTGAGGATCTGGAAGGCCCAAGTAGTGGGGCTTGAGTTCCTGGACTAGCCCTGTTTTGGCCTAGGCCAACCCAGTGGAAAGGGGTCAGGAACTCTGGAACTAAGTTCAAGCACCAGGTTTGGCCCTCAGTGAAAAGGGGGCTATTGTCACCTTTTTGGTCTTTGGCCTGTTACCTGGCTGTTGTGGCTCCTCTCCCAAGCACCGATATATAAAAAATGGTCTGAGTCTAGTGCTTTCCTGGATGCTTCAACAGAGAGAAGCCTATCAGACTCTGTGACCGGGCATCATGGTGGGATTCAACGGTGACTTTTCTCAAACTACCGCTGCATGACCCAGAGAGACTAACACGGTGGATGATCGCTCTTCGCCTGGATGTCAACTCTTCCATTGAGTCCCTATCCAGTCCAGGTGTGCAGTGAACATTTCACCTCAGACGATTACCGTCCAAAAGTCCCAGGAATAAAAACAGAAGTACTTCTTCTGAGGCGGACCGCTGTTCCAGCCGTGTCTCTACCAAGGTCTGAGGTGTGTGAAATAATTTACACAGTGTTAGTGACCACATGCCTCCATTTTTGGGAACAGTCTGCAGATTTGGTGCTTTGTTCCTGGCTGGCACTGTAAATGTCCAGCGTTTCCCACTCTATGGTCGGTGTATACATGTATTACTTTATCACTCCCACTACTTACTGAGGAGGCGTATCTTTCCCGTCAGATTTCACAAAGTAGGTAATTAAATTTATAAGTCACATACATGCAACAGTTCTACAATTGGCAGAGGATGTGGGAGTTCACTGAAAAGCTGTATAGGTGTTGCTTGGTAACAGTACTCCCATGAGGACGTGCGCTCTATAATACTCAAATACAGTTGATTGGGAATGACATTGAAATCACTGAATCACTCAAACTACATTTGCAGACTCTAGTAATACTAAAGATGTCTGGACAGGTAGTTTGATCCGGTTGAGCTTTGTTAAAACAGCCCAGGAGCTTTCCAGCAGGACTTCGTAGCAGCGCTCTCCAAAACAACTGAAGTCGTTAGGGACTGATCTTTAGAGTTAAGAAAAGGGCAGAAAAAGAACAGAAAATATCCATAAAATTACTCCATACAGCTGTTGCAGCATATTCTAATGCTCTCTTGTTTATTGTCCATCCAAACCCTCTACCTGTGTATCGCAAATATCCACAGCAATCTTTGAGCATACTTTCCAGTTCCTTTCAGTCTAACCCAATATGTTAATGAAAATGTATTTCTACTTAAATGTAATTCAGTTTCAACAAGAGCATTAATTGTTCTGATAGCACCTGGACATAGTCTTAATGCCCTTGCATTTTGTCCACTTTTTCCAAAGTTGTATTAATGAACATATTAACGGCAGATGTGATAATTGTGGAGTAGAAACACGAAATCATGATATATATGTAGTTGTTGTAAATATAACAAATAAATATTAACATCTAGTCTTCAAAAAGTGGGTTACGGACTTAATGTAAACAGATTTGAATATTTAAGAGATTTGACATGAGGTTTCTTTAGAAATGGAATGTTTAGAAATGTTAGAAATGTTTTAAATCCCCAGTATACACTCTAGATCAGTTGGGGCGGTAGTGCACCCTTTAAGTTGTTTGCCAACACCCACAAAATAAAACTAAAGAAGAAGATGACAGTCAAGAGTGATTGGCCGGATTGGCCAGGTTGTCCTATGGGTGCCATGTTGCTGCTGTCCCTTAACTCTCTACACCTAACAAGAGATGTTAGTTGCAAATCTGTTGCAATAACCACATTACACTGCCACGGATATCGGCTCTTTATTTTAAAAGTCAGCTTGCACGGAGTCACAGATTACTTCCCCAAAGCAAAGGAGCAGGTCTGTGGAGCAAACATGGCGGCTACGGAAACTGGCAATGGACAACAACTTCTGACCACCAATCACTCTTGGTTGCCCAACTCGCTTGCGCGGTAAATTCTGCATACAGTCACTCCGCTCTTTAGTGTTTGAAAGCCTCGACTCGTTTAGCACCAACCAGAAAAGCAACATTTAAGCGTCATGATTAGTTATTACGCCGTGTGTGCATGTTAGCACAGCAGAAGCTAGCTACCAGCAGCAGCTGGCTGTTTAATACTAGAGACAGGCGTGCAGAAGTCTGCTAAATGTGAGCACGTTAGCTTAGCGAGAGCTAACGGCAGTTGCCCTCTTGTTTACTATTGTTTAAGAGGTCGAGTAAATAGTCAACTGATGTCAACAAGTCATGGCTGAAACTAAGGAAACGACTCGGTCAGAGGTAAACCAAACCAAAGTCTTGTTCATTAGCTAGCTTGCAGCTACTAGCTAGACTGAGCTGCGTGCAGCTGTGCAACACTCATTGTGTTTACATTGCAAGTCCAGTGTTGCTAGTTCAGCTACAAGCTAGCTTGTTTTGTTGTGATTGTTTCGTTAGCATTTGTTACTAAATCTCAGAAACACTGAACTGACTCAAGACGACACTAGCGTTAGTTTGGTTTATTCCTCAGAATGCACATGTAAACTTTAGTTAAATGTGATAAGGCAACTAAACCCCTTTTTCCCCAGGATATTCACCTGCCAGCAACTCTCCTATAGGCTATTATCATTCTGGAAGCAATGTCAATAGTTTAGATACACAGTGTAACATTTTCAGGATAAATACTACTTATTTCAATATGAGCAATGGGCTGAACGACCACCTATCAGCCAGGCTTGGCCCACTCAGCCCCCGTGGTCTGCATACAGGAAGTGATGTGAGGCTGCGGGCTGCTTGGGATTGTGGAAAGCTTTTTTTTTATTATGGCATCAACAAAATTCAAACAGGCATTACAAGAAGTAGTCACTGCAAATATGCACCTGCACTTTTTCATCCAAGAAATTATAATGAGAAATGTTTAATCTTGGTATTATCAATGAGTTGGATTGTGGAAAGTGGAAACTCTCTGGTGCTGGGAACCTCACCGCCTCAGACCTCAGCCGCACAGAAAAAAATAATTAGATCATTGGAAAGTCTCCATGCAAAAAAGGAAAGTGATAAGCGCTGCAGTAAAACAACAATAAATATCGGCACTTCTTTTACCCAATGGAAAGGCCTCAAGGAGCGGGAAGGCATCAGAACCAATTAGAGATGGATTCTTTTTTGATGAAAAGGTCTGATATCTCATATTTGCAGCTGTTGATTCTGAAAGTTTGATTTCTATCAACCATTAGCAATGTGAATATTGGGTCTGCCTCCATCAGTTCAGTTGTATATTAATAAGTCTAGCAGCAGGAGCAAGCATAGTGTTGTTTATTTCTGTGTTCAGCGTGCAGTTTCATCTAATGAAGTTCCACCTAATATTGGATATTAGGCGGATATTAGTTTTAGTTTTTCCATCTTCAATAAATTGTAAAGCAAACAAGTAAAAATACACTGGATATATTTGTGAAGAGGAAGAACAATTTACAACCACTGGTTTCAATATTTGAGAAAATATTTTTCTTATGTATAAACACATTCATTTTCAATAGCTCTTAGAACAAATTCATTCTCATCTTTGACATCCACCCTCTGATTTTAGAAAGTGTTATTTTTTTTTAATGTATTTATATATTTACAAACTTTTACACAGCAGTTTTATTGGATACACAGCATGTAAGCTATAGAATTTTTAAGTTGTCACAATAAATTGAATATTTTCTAGGATAGAAACACTTATTTCTCTAAATGTTGGAAGGCAGGCGGTGTCCTGGTGTACCAAGCACCGATCCCCAGTTTGAATCCAGCCTGGGACTCTTGTCGCCTGTCAGCCCCTCTGTCCCGTCTCTCTCTGCTGTACTCTGTCCAACTGAGCAGAAATGCCATAGAAATAATCTTAAAAATTGTTTGGAAGGTAAAATTTTGAAGAAATAATTTCAGGCAGAGGATTTCAAAGATGAGAATGAATTTGATGTGAGACCTCTAGTTGAGACACATTTGAATGTGTTTTTACACAAGATAAAAACATTCTCACATATTGAAACCAGTGGTTGTATTTTGGTCTTCCTCTCAGTAATGCAAAATATATTCGTTAATGTGCTTTTACTTGTTTGCTTTATAAGTTAATGTAGATGGAAAAACGAATTTCCACTGAATGTCCAATATCGAGCTAACTGTACTCCAGTGTTTAAGCATGCAGAAAACAACAACTCCACATGGTGGCACTGACTTCTTTTGTCAGCCTCGTATCAGGCTGATTAGCAAACCAGCCAGTTAGCATTTATGTCCTGTACTGTACCTCATAACATTTGTAAACTAGTCATAGCTAGCCAGCAAATACAGGGCTACAGAAATCTTTTGAATTGTTCTCTGAATTTGGGTTCAGATGCTAATTTTAGGGCCCATATTGGCATTTTAACATGTCGAGCTAACTAACGGTAGCATGTGAATTTATGGAGTAGCAGTTCAAAAATAAATAATGCAAAGTTTGTTTTTGTTTTTTTGTCTAAAGTTATGTCCTGATTACAACAAGAAGATGAAGCACAGTTTGGAGTGGGGCCCTGTCAGATATACTGCTATGTGCACACCAGAGGGAAGGGAACATTGTTAACTAGAAAATGTGCTCAGTAGAGCACAGACCGCCATGTCTGACAACACCCTGCAAGGAAGTTATGCACCTTTTGGTGATATGCCACGCCCACCACCACGCCCCCTTTTGGCCAGTCGACATGAAAAGTTAATCAGTTCTTCCTTGGCCCACAACACTAGCCTGGTAAGACCATCCTGATCACGTGACCTCACATTCTGTTTCGCTCCACGGATCAGTCTGGACTTCTAGTCGCCCACATCGATTTCAGTGGGCGGGAGTACTTGCCTTGACAGACAAACTCCTTCAGTCAATCAGCGTAACAAAACATGTGACGCCATCACGGTGCGCTGTTCAGTGGATACACGGGATAAACACGGTAACGTTAGCAAGGATTAAACAAGCTATGTCTTCTACAGAAGTGAACGATTTTTGCCGTCTTTGCAAAGAGAACGTTCGAATAAAAGGCACTTTGTGTAACACCAAAAAAATATACGAACCAGGAGGACCCAACGACAAAAACGTATTTCAATGTCTGGATACAATTGGTCTAACATTGCAGCCCCAGGTCAACAAATCATGTCGAATTTGCTTGAAGTGTTTCCGATTCATTCAGAAAATAGAGGACTCATTATCAACTCTCAAAAAATGGAAACTGTCCGAAGAAACCGGTTCAGAACAAGTCGCAAGCACACCAACAAAAGAAAAACGGGAAAGAGAGCTTACTCCGCTATCCAAAACCCCGACGTTGAAAAAGAAAAGACACCATCCCCCAACCCCGAATCGCACCCAGTCGACAACAGCAGCAGCAACAACATCCAATATGCCCCCTCGACAAAGTGTGACAGAGGTAAGTTGTACCACAGACAGAGCACTAAATCAAATAGACTAGCTAAGGGTTTAATCATATTATTGATGGTAGAAACAAGTTCAGAACAACTTACTAACATCTTCTTCATCACCAACGGAGCAAGTTGATAAATCAAACTTTTGCCAAATCCAGTCGGAAGAACAGCGAGAACGTCTTTTCCGCCGAGAAACTCCGCTAGTGCATACTCTTGTTCTTGTTTAATTGTTGTTATTGAGTCTATTTCTGCAATAACTGCACTTATAGCTGTGTTTACTCTACTAACGTTAATGTTAACGCTCGTTGCTTCGGGAGACGCCATTACTGTTTTGCCAGCGGCGGCCTGTATTTCACGTCATCAACTACGACGCAGTCCCTGATTGGCCCGGTTACGTCATCAACTACGACGCAGTCCATGATTGGCCCGGTTACATTGTAATTTCAGGAAATCGATGTGGGCGGCTAGAAGTCCAGACTGATCCGTGGAGCGAAACAGAATGTGAGGTCACGTGATCAGGATGGTCTTACCAGGCTACCATAACAAACCTTCGTACCAAGTTTTGCGCGAATCTGTGCCCAACTTTTTGAGATATTCTGCTAATAGACACACACACAGCAGGTGAAAACATTACCTCCTTGGTGGACGTAACAATACTGATTACTTTGTAAATAGTAATAGGCTATTGTTTGGAGTGCCTGACTTAGTCATTGCCATTGTTTTGTTGAAGTGCCTTTCTAATAAAAGCAATAAAACTACATCAGAGGGTTTTCTTTTACAAACACTGCAAACATCACCCAGAAACTTTATTGCACAAACAGAAAGTCAATTTCAATGGAAATATCAATCATATAACCCGAAGATCCTGAAGATTCTGAGAAGTAGCTTGCGTAGTTTTGCCTCTCAGCAGGTACCAGGCTAGAAGTGAGGTGCAGTGTAAAGTCCACAAGCTCTACATCTTTCCACTGCTGTGGACGTGCAGCCCGACACGCACGGCATAGTGACAGTTACAATGTTAGGCAGATAGCTGCCAGTGTTCCTGAAATAATTAAACAAAAGAGTAATACATGTCGTAGCCTTTTGCTGAAATCTACTAAGCTAAACATTGTCTTTCCAGCATGGATCATTTGCGATTGGGGTAATGTTTTAATAGAACTGCAGATGCCACCATTGTAGTGTCCAGAAGCATTGGACTGGGGCCAGTATTGGATTCTAGCTAGATTGTTTGTGATTAGTAACAGGAAAGTTACCTGCTTAGTAACAGGAAAACCTGATTAGTAACAGGAAAGTTACCTGGCTTCATTTCTGTTTCTGTAGATCGTTGACATCACTAAAGCAAAGGGGATCAGTGTTTTGGCAATGTATGATAATTGTTTCTTGTCCTATGCAGATAAAAGAAGAGACAGACGGAGAGCCTGTGGACACTCTTAATGAGCCAGGTGCATCAGTACACGCAGGAGACCCAGAGCGTCTTCTCAGAGATTCCCCGGGACTTTCTGAACATGGAGCGGAGGGTGACTTTGGTGCAGCTGCTGTTTCACCTATAATTCCTTTGAACGTAAAAGAAACTGAACAGGAACAAATGGAGAGGGAAGCACCGAGGACAAATTCTCCCAGCCCTACTCAAAGTTTGATTGCACCGGCAGCAGACGAATCTGGGGATGGAAAAGGTGAACAAGAAAGGGAAAGGGGAGAAACTGGGGCAGAGGAGGTCAGTTCTCACGTACCTGGATCTCCTCTTGATCCGTCCCCCTCAGAGGATTCTCTCTCTGCGATGGAGTCGGTCAGAACAGTTTTATCTGTGAGTGGAGGCGAGCCAGGCAGGACCACTGAGTGCGAAAAAGAGGTAGCCGAGGTGAAGACCGAGAAAGAAGAAGGTGAGGAGTTGAAGGCAGATGAGGAAGGAGAGAAGGACAACAGCTTAGAGGAAACGCCTGTGAAAAGTTCTGTCAGTGAGGACGGAAACATGGACACGACTTCTTGCAGCAACGAGGAGACGACAAACACCTGTATTACTGATGAGCAGATGGACACAAAGGAGGAAAATGAGGGAGATAGTGACTCAAGCGACTCGGCAGGACTGCCTGTGGTAACGGTTGTCAAGGATGCGACAGAGGAGGACAAAAGTGACACTAAGGAAGACAGCTCTTCTAATGTGGAGTCTCTCGGCTGTAAATTGATGGATACCACTGCCACTGACCTTGATGAGATCATGGACATCGGTACGGTGGATCAGGTGGAACAAGAAGCTCAGATGAAAGAAGAGGAACAGAAGAATTCGACAGAAATGGATAGCAGCAGTTCCTCTACAGGTAAAACAAGTATGTATGCTTCACATGGGCGTCTTGGCGTTTATCTCATCGCCGATTTAATCACCAGGTACAGTAAATATACAGGGATTTGCTTTGGTGATGCAGAGAAATATTAACTAGCTAATGAGTTTCCCGTTACATACTGACACACATGATCCATTGGATGTTATTGCTGCTGCTAAAATGGTTTTGGGAAATCGTGGAGCACAGATGAACAGAATAGACACATTCATACGTTTGTTTGAAGTAGAGAGAGACAGGAAAGACTGGGACAGATGGATGCAACTTCAGGATCAATAAATGGTTGATCAAAACACAGCCAATTAGGATAGGACAGGGGGAGGAGCTTACATGACATCACCAATTGGTAGGACATACTGCTCACAGGCCTGGCAGACCTTCCTGGAGCTGGTAATCTTGCATATGGACACTCCAGCAGGGCAGATGCTTTCCAACACCGAGACCTGAACCTGGGTCCTAAGGTGGCATTGGTCTAAATTATCGCACTAACGATTGTATTGTATGTTTCCCTCACAGTCTCGGCGACAGACGACATGAGGTCGCCTGCTGTGAGCGACACTGAAGAGAAACCCAGTGTATTTCCACAGCACGCGGACGAGGACCAATCGGAGGACAAGAAAGTGCCGGTAGATTTGGTGCGGCTCAGCTCATCTCCATCTTGTGAAGCCACAGGTACAGGTGAGGGGCGTCTCCAGGGGAAGGGAAATTAGTTATTTGTCTGTCGACCACAAGGTGTGGTAAATCTCAATATTCACCACAAGCTTTTACGATTTTGCCAGCCAACAAGGTTTTTAGAATATAAGCTCAATAAGCTAAGGTGTGTACTACTTAATCAGGACATTGGTGGGAACTGAAGTCACTAATGCTTATGGGAAATTTACTCAACGTTTCAGCTCTATATGTCCATAGTGTAATGATTTGTTTGAATAAAGTGGCCTATGGTAAAAGTTGGTCTTCAATGTAGTATTAGTACATTACAACATTATAGAAGAACTGACAATTCCGTTGCACAAAACAAACTACTTCTTTAAATAAAAAGATGAACCACTGAAAAACATGTGTAAAGCCCTGCTGTTGGCCCACATCATCCTTCATGTGCTATTCTATTCTATCAATGCCAAATTCAAATGGTGATGGCAGGTAATGCAACATTTTTCCCATAAAGTGGTATCAATCAATTCCTGTTCCTGTTCATTGTTTAAGATACGCAGTTTGCAGTGAGGTTAGCCAGGTAGTTGAACAGTAGGCTACACAGCGCTGGGTCCATAAATACACATCCATCACTTCTTCCCAGACAGTGGAGGAGATTTGACTTCCATCCTTAGGGTGGAGGTCTGCAGACAGACCTTTTGACTGCATCCGGGTCAACTTTCTCTGTTACCTTTTTATGTACATGTGCACATTTACGAAACTGAATGAAATGGGGCTGAGGTGTTTACATGGCCAAATAATCTGAGTATTGCCTTAATGAGGTTAAGATCAAACTATTTGTGTGCATGTAAAGATAACCATTGTCAGTGTTTTCTTAATTCATTTCTGGCTGCAAGTCTTGTCTGTTTTGTACACATATTCACAGTTAACCTAATCATGTTGCACCTTCCAATAGGAAGAGATGGTGCATCATCAGCTGTGGTGAATGGGATGAAAGTAGTCAAGCTATCGATACCAAAATTGGACAATGTAAGTATATTTTTTTTTAGCAAGGTTACTGCATTAGTGTCTGCTGATGGGTGATATCACAAAAAAGTAAAGCCGTAGCCAAGTTTTCCACTCTGGCAAACAAGGAGACTGGTTAAATTTGGGTAAGGTTTCTGTGGCTGCAGAAAATGAATAGGGTGTCCGTGGGATGTTAAAAAGTCTTAAAATAAATGTATTGAAATTTGTGGTCAAATTTAAGTATTAGAATGTCTTAAATCCTGTTATTAGTGGTAAAAAAAAAATCACCAGGCACTGCTTCCCCCATACTATCAAAGAGGTTCTATATTAACTATATATTATACTGTGTATATATACTATATTCTACCATGCCGGCCGCCACAGTAAGATCATGCCCCGCCATGACAAAAATAATGTTAAAATAATTTTATTTTTATATAATGGTCTTTAAGTAGCTAGACTGTACAGTTAAGAATTTCACACCAGAATACGTAAATGTGCATAGTTTGCGCGAGGTAGAGCGAGGTTTGTGCGAGGTAGAGCGCACGCGTACTACGTCACGAGGAGCCAAGTTGACAGAAGAAGCGGGAAGTTGTCATTCAGTCTTCTGCAACATGGACTTGAGCTTGCAGCAGAGGAGAGTGCTCGCCGTCGCCCTGCTTTGTAGTCGGTGGAAAAGGCAAGGCCGGTGGCGGGCAGCGCGCGCTCCGCCTCCGCTCTCCCCAGGGTCGCCGTCTTCAGTCCGTCAAGCAGGCATGTCCGAGAGAAAGGTAACCAAGTGTGGACGTTAGCTAAACTCAACATGAGTAACGTTGTATTTAAATCTCCCTTGGTCGATGGCAATATCTATAGTACAGAGAGACGGATTGGCATGTTTCTTCCCCCACGAATCTAGCGCTACTTTACTTCAAGTCTTCAGTTGGTTTTGCTAGTTTCCTACCGTCAAGAATAAGTTTCCTCACATTAAACCTTCTTGGCTAAATCAGATAAAACGGACATCTCCCCACTTAATCTTTCAGATGAGTTCATCAAGGTATTTCTCAAGGAAGAGAAAGACAGGAGAGGAGGAGAGTCAGCTGAAGTTGGATAAGTTAGATCTGCCTGCTGAAGGTTTAGGTTTATATAGCTTCCTCAGTCTGGGGAGCTGTCAGAATAGGCTCACATCAGCAATGATGATATCTTGCTAGTTAAATCCTTACTAGGCTAATTTTGTATTTAAGTATAAATTGACACTGAATAATTAGATGCCCCTCTTAACCTTTGTGAATCGCAGATATAGGCGAGGAAGCGGAAAACAATGATTTTTGATTTTTGATTTTTTTATCTTCCTGCAAGAGGTGGGGGGTACGTGGGTCAGCATCTCACACCACCACATTAAAAAAATGTTTAGGTGAACTGATCCAGAACATGGCTTGTAGTACAATATACTTCACATCTGCTTTGCTTAACACAATTGGACTGTCCCTCAACAATTAATTTCCAGTTGTGCTTTTTCTTGTACCAACTTTTTATTCATAGTATTCTGTTACATCACCACACGGCCATCTTGATAGGAAAATAACAGGTGATTGTAATAAATTAACAGGTGATTATAATCATATGACAGCCACAGCCAATGAGCTGTGCAGATGGTAAAGCACCATATTGGTAGGAAATGCATATGACATGGGAATACGATGAAGAGTTTCACAACTTTATCAGCTATGTTCAAAACCACCTGTTGGGTTTTTCCAGCTTTGGTTCTTTATTTTGGTTTTTAAGTTGATTTCAACTTCAATTCCAGGAAGCATTAAAAGGGTCTTAAAAAGTCTGAAGTTTGGCTTTCTGAAACCTGCAGCTACTCTGAATGAATTGACAGTTTAAACAATGCTTTTCCCCTTTTCACATAAAGTATTGTCATCAAGTTATACATAAATTACAAACACTACAGTATTCCATTCAGACTTGCTTCCTGTGTCTTAGGAGAGGTTGCAGGCTTCATCCCGGACATCGTCTTCATGTAACAGAGTCAACCCATCCATCTCTCCGCCCCTGGTCAAGGTGAAGGACGAGCCCATGGATGAGGAGTACGACCAGGCTCTAACGTCCTCTACAGCTACAGCGAGCATTAAAGATGAGCCTAACACTGCAAAGGTAGGGCACACACTTATTTTTCACAAGGAGCTCTTGCCCTGGGTACTGGTCTTCTGTGGTCGCCATCATCTTAATAAAAAAGGGGTCAGGGTCAGAGGGGCTATCAAGCAAATAGGGCACAGATGGCGGGGCCAGGTAAGTTGTCAGTCTCCGGTGTGGGCAGCAGAGGGAGCTAGCACGCAGGTCAGTAGCAGCCAAACACCAACATTCCCCTCAACACTTCCCTGGATGTGTCACAGCATGTATTCAGTACAGTATACAGCCACATAAGGTAGAGGTATAACATAATGATCTAAGTTGGTCATTGATTTTTTCATCATGAAGTTGTTTTTCATGATACTAACATCTGAGCTGAGTATATGCAAATGTTGAGGTAGTGGAGTGACTTCAAGCTAGACGTGTGGACTCAAGTCATGACGAGGTAGAGTCTGACTCCAGTCACAAATTTGATGACTTGTGACTTGGAACATTTGGAAATTACTTGAGACTTGCTTGTGACTCATACGTGATGAATGAAGACCTCCTTGTGACTCGAGGACTCACATTTTTTCTATATGTGCAAGCAAATTCTAACATTGTTTACTGCTCATTGTAGCCTGCTCCGTTTCGCTCTCTTACTCACCCACACAGCTACAAGCTACTGAGGAGCGGTGATGACGTTACCTTGCTCACCACACGGTGTACGCCGGCAGTGTCGGCACATCATTTACAATGGCCATAAAAAGGATTGTGCCTCAGCAGTAGGAAATTGAGCGCACCCACCCAGGCTGTGGGTGGTGACGTAGTCACGTATCTGTTTGCTGTTGGGAGAGGTAGCCAGTAGAATCAACTGTAGTTTGTATTTGTCCCATGTTGATGGATAGGAGATTGTTTCTCATTGGACTTCCCACTGATGACCAATCTGTTAGTTTTGGGCTTGAGGGACAACTGCAAGGCAACTCCCATTCTCTACTTCATTCATTGATTGTGTGTATTATAAAAATGCCCATGCTACAACCTTTGTGATAAAAATATAGTGTTCTTTCTATAACATTCAGTTTGAACTTAATATATTGTTCAGCAATGTACCATACATTCTAAAAGCAAATATTCAGAGGTTAAAACTAAAGTAGACTTTATTTGACTTGGCTTTCTTCGCTGGGATATGTTTGTGACTTGGACCCTATGACTTGTGACTTAGTTGTGACTCGAGGAGGGTGACATGGTCCCATCGCTGGTCCAAGCCAAATGGCCACATGATTGAGTACTTGTGACTTTATGGATTTATATCCCATCTCCCCTTGAAAATGATGCTTGATTTAAAAAAAAGAATGTTGATTTCAATTGGAATTGCAGATAAACATGAACGTCTAAACATACTTTTTTTTGTTGTTTGTTTTTGTTTTAGACTGGGTAGAGGAGGCACAGTAGCAGAGGTTCTGTCTGGATTTTATCCTAGTCCAGCAGGGTTACATGTAGGTCCAGAAACAGGGTCTTAACCTCTACACTATCACTGTATCACCGTCTCACCATTCTTCTGTTGACAGGACGACTTAAAGATCGGTTCGGTCTTCTCTGTGACGGGAAACTCCACATCTACAGCGACCGAAATGCAGACCACGCCCACTTTACTCCCCCCAGCCTTGCACATGGTCTGCTCCCACTGCAAGAAGAACCTGATGAAAGGACAGACGGCTTACCAGAGGAAGGGCTCCCCAGCCCTCTTCTGCTCCACTTCCTGCCTCTCCGCAACACTGCCCCTGATCAAACCAGTCACCAAGAACTGCCACTACTGCTTTAAGTGAGTTTGGTAGAAAGCAGTATTTTTTTTCTTGCGTTTCCATGCTGTCTGTATCTCATCTTTCCACCTTTTCTTAGGGTGATTTTAAAGAAATACACTTTATTTTAAGTGTGTGAGGGAGAAAGAAGGAAAAGAGAGAGAAAGAACATACACTCACCGAGCACTTTATTAGGAACACCTGTACACCTGCATATTCATGCAATTATCCATTCAGCCAATCATGTGGCAGCAGTGCAGCGCATAAGATCATGCAGATACAGGTCAGCAGCTTCAGTTCATGTTCACATCAAACATCAGAATGGGGGAAAAAATGTGATCTCAGTGACTTTGACCGTGGCATGGTTGTTGGTGCCAGACGGGCTGGTTTGAGTATTTCTGAAACTGCTGATCTCCTGGGATTCTTACACACAACAGTCTCTAGAGTTTACACAGAATGGTGCGAAAAACAAAAAACATCCAGTGAGCGGCAGTTCTGCGGACGGAAACGCCTTGTTGATGAGAGAGGTCAGAGGAGAACGGCCAGACTGGTTCTAGCTGACAGAAAGGCTTCAGTAACTCAGATAATCTCTTTACAACTGTGGTGAGCAGAAAAGCATCCCAGAATGCAACACGTCGAACCTTGAGGCGGATGTCACTTTGGTAGCCGGTTGACATTGAGCTGAAAGCCGATACCTACCCAGTATTAGTAAGGTGTTCCTAATAAAGTGCTTGGTGAGTGTATCTGAATCAGCTAAAAAATGTACACGGTTAAATGCATTCCAAAATCTGATGTTGGAGGAAAGGCATGCCTTGGAGTTGTTTGAAGTGATCAGCCATTTACATAGAGCTATCTGCCTTAAAAGTCTCCCTTTCCACAGACATTCAAACGGTAACCCAGGTCTTTCAGATGGATCAAAATTTTATCCTGATTGAGGCTCATCAGGTTACTGTAATCTGACTGAGCTGGTGCTCAATAAGTCCCGCTCACTGGACATCAGCCTGCATGTAAACATGATTGTCACTGATTTTGGATCTTTGCTCGATCTCCTCCCTCCCCGGTCTCTCAGGTTGATACTGCGGCCTCAGGACGTCATCCTGGCTCCGGTGGATGCTAATGGCACTATGAAGGACTTCTGCGGCCAAACCTGCCTGTCCTCCTTCAACTACAAGAGAAACATCTCCACCAACATACCCCTCCAGCAGATCGCCTCCAAGTCACTCTGCAGCATTTGCACCAGATACTGCATTGTAAGGAAAAGGGAACAGCATCTTAAAAATCAAAATTGTCTTTTTTTATTTATTTATTTTTTATTTTAAAGAATGAGCATTAATAAAGTTAGTCATAAACTTTATTAGTAGAGCTGTTTTTGAAAAAGATAAATAAATAAAAGCCTGTATATGTTTGTTTAATGTTGATAAAGATTTTTATGATGGTATGAATTCAAAAGCATACATTTCAGAATGACTGATGAATGTATTCTGGGTGAAGGCCATCAGTTGATATGAGATGACACTTCAGATTTGTCCTGCCTTGTTAGATAATGTTTGCCTTGTTAAATAAAGTTTCAGTTACAATGTTATGATTGAACATATCTCATATACCTATATATCTACCTATTATCTATATATCAAAGGTTAAAAGGAAAATATTCATCTCAAGATATAAATAGAGAGGTTGTACATGCAAATTAACAACTTTTTAACTCACTGCCCCTATTACCTATATTTACATAAAATGAAATGATGTTTTCCTGAAGTAACATCCACACTGCTCATCCCTCCTGCAGAGCAAACATGAGGTGATCCTGAACGGTGCTGTCCACAAGATTTGCAGTGACGCCTGTTTTGGCCGTTTCCGCACAGTCAACAACCTGTCCATGGCTAGCTGTCAGAACTGTGGCTCCTACTGCCAGAACAAGCCCCTCGTGCTGAAGATGGAGGACGGCAACAAAACCCTGTGCACGGCAGAATGTCTGGCCAAGTTCAAAGAGGTACGGAATTCCCAAATCAAAATTGGCATCATTGGGCAAAAAAAAATCAAGATGAGATGCAGCTTTAAAGGAATGGTTCATTCCTGCCCAATGCCTTAAATGTAAAATGCAATGGGTTGGATTGATTTTGTGATGTGTCTCTTGTATTACTTGGCAGAAAATCAAGACACCCCAGCTATGTAGCATGTGCCATACTTCCCGGCTGGTGTCGGACATGACCGAAAACAAAAACAGCGAGGACGTGG
Organism: Centroberyx gerrardi; assembly: GCF_048128805.1. Lineage (NCBI taxonomy): Eukaryota > Metazoa > Chordata > Actinopteri > Beryciformes > Berycidae > Centroberyx > Centroberyx gerrardi. Next base: position 21,099,301 of record NC_136015.1, read on the forward strand.
TGGAGCTCTTCTGTACCAGCAGCTGTGTGATGGCATACAAGGTCCAGACTGTCAGTGCATCAGGTACTGGACATTCATTTTGTCAAGAAAGTGTCTCTTCCTCGCTCTGTCCTGCACATGTAGACAATGGATGGATGAATAAAACATCCCACTCTAAACTTGTGGCCACTGGAACTCAACAGCCTATAATTCTTGATACCAAAACACTTAACGCACTTGAGGAGGTGCGGATCGAGAACGTTCAGCCTGTGCTACTTTTTCTCCTCTTTGTCTCTCGCTTATTCTCCATCTCTCCACCACCCTCTCTCCTCACTCTTCATTATATACCAATATTTGGGGAATTAAAGAAAAAAAGTAAAGCCTGTAACTGTGCTTCTGCAGTCTTCGTCAAGTCTCTTATTAAACCCCCCTCCCTCCTCACAGGTGCTCCATTGTCTTGTGACAGCTGTGGTAAGACCACAGTACCAGCCTACCACCTAGCCATGTCAGATACCTCCATCAGGAACTTTTGCACTCTACCATGTGTCATGGCTTTTCAGGTAATGTGGCCTTCAGACTATACAACTTTTAAAATCCCAACAGACTGTGAAAACAAAGTATTTCACACTGAAAACTCGCAGATTTCTAGTATCTCTGTTGTATGGCCACACAAACTTAAAAATGAGTTGGGGATAGGGATCACACATTTGATGATGAGGAGCATCACATGCTACAAGACTCATCTGTGATGGGGTTTACCAACACTCAAATGCCGCGGAGTGCTCATGTAGCTGCAAAATAGTACAACACTAAACATGAACAGACATTTGCCGTTTTTTTGGGGGGTTTTTTTTTTCTGCATCTCAAGCTCAACTACAACCATGGTTGCTTTCATGCGCAATATCTCAGACACCACTGATCCGATTTAGACAAGGGGAAATTATGCATCTCACCGCCACTTTTCAGCATTCAAAATTACACTGATTGGCCCAAGGAAGAGCTACAATTACAGCTCAAATCAATCACATATTTGTTACTGATTGGCTCAGATGGGGACTACATTATTTGTGGGGGAAGACAAGTTTACTGCAGCCTGCATTTGCTTTGCAGTTGTTGTTTACTCTATACTAGATACTGTATCTTTTTGGCATAGGTTTTCAGTCATTACTCTTTGCTTTTCTGTGCTACAGGAGAAGTTCAAGAAGACCCAGAAACAGGTGAATGTTTTCACTAAGATGCCAGTGGCCCCCATCCAGATTCAGGCCGCCGCCACCCCCAACCAAACCCAGCTCGACGTTCCCAAAGGCCCAGCGAAACTGCCATGCTTCCAGTGCTACCGCCTCATAAGCACTAAACCTGAACTCATCCAGATCAAGGTAACCTGTGTGTGGGGGGAATTACTTTTAAGAAAGACATACAAACATGGCGTTCTGCCTTGAGAGCTGAAATTTTGTGGATGTAGAACTCTGACTTAGCTAAAACAAACTGTATGTGTGTGTGTGTGCAGGACAAGCTGGTTTTCGTGTGTAGCTTGGCCTGTTGTCAAGAGTATAAGAAGGTCAACTGTGTGACGGGCCTGTGTGAATACTGTAAGATCGAAAAGGTCACCAGAGACGTCAAGAGGATCGACAACAAAGACTGCCACTTCTGCAGCGACGGTAAGAAGACAGGCAAAAATGTCCACAGGGCTAATGCAGGGTTTTGTATTGACATCTAAAAACAGTATGGAAATGTGAAATGCGTAGGGACCCTGAGCCTCTCCTGTCTCCCTTCCCAGGCTGCAAGCTGCTGTATAAACACGACCTGGCCAAGAACTGGGGGAAACACTGTCGCTGCTGTGCCTACTGCTTCTCCATCTCCAAGGTGCTGGTGACAGGACAGTATGGAGGAACGACCGAGGAGTTCTGCTCGGACGACTGCAGGTCCAAATACACCATGCTCTTCTGTCATGTAAGCAAGCCTGAATGCTAGAGTTGGTAAAATCATAGTAATAGTAAAATAATGATGATGATGATGTGGATGCCCTGCTCTGCCTACACATTTTTTCTCTTCTTTCTCTCAGGTTGCCCAGTGTGACACCTGCGGTCGCAAGAGGAAGCTGATGCAGACTCTTCCCATGCTGGGGGAAGTCAAACACTTCTGTGACCTGAGTTGTCTGCTGCACTTCTGCAGCAATAAGATATTCACTCAGGGCCAAATAGTCACCAAAGGTACGTCTTGTTGCTGTTTTATATTTGGTTTGCCTGTTTTATTCCTTTTAAGATTAATCTCAGAATTCTGAGTTTAAAGTCTCTGAAAGTTCTGACTTTCTTCTGAGAATCTCAGAATTCTGACTTTTTTCTCAGAATTCTGACTTTAATCTCAGGACTCAAATATAAAAATAAAGTCAAAATTCTGAGAATAATCTCAAAACTCAAATACATTTTTCACGTGGCCCTAATCCGTAGGAGATGATTAATACAATGAGATTATTGAGACCCCCCTATTCGCCCCCTTTTGCTTTTGAAAAATTCGCACATTTCTCACACCAGAGTTTTTATTTTTTACACACTGGTTTGAGCCTTCTGTTACGATTGTTTTTTTTAGCAATGTAAGTCAATGGGATATGAAACCATTACTCTCAAAATCACGTGAGGAAGTTCCTGACTTAATAACCACTGAGGCAAATCTTGATTATCATTCAAATCAGATTTGTATTATCTCTGTTCTTTGTTTGTTCTCTCCCTTTCTGTTTGCTGCCTCGATCTCTTCGTCCCCTGGATCTGCAGGTACATTGGAGGCCACTCCTGTCATCGCTAACGTTGTCTCGCTTGCTAGCGCTCCGACTGGGCAGCCCAATGCCTCTGCCAGCACTGCCCAGCAAGGTATACACACACACTCGCCTATGTATGTATTATATATTTGAGATTTACATGAGAGAGAGAGATGGTGCATATACTCTAGATCAGTCGCTGTCCCAACTCCCAATTTCACCCATGTGGACATCAGTGTTTATTGTGCAGGTTTGCTCTTTTTTGCTGACTCATACTCTGTCATTGTCTCCACAGGCACTGTCCTTAACGTTGAGACAAAGATCCTTGGAAATGTAAGTTGAAGGAATGAAAACGGGCTTATTTTGTAGCTTATTCCTTCTATTCCGCAAAGGAGGCCTTGCAGTTGTATATTAGAAATGATCAAGTTTCTTTAAACACCCATTCTCTGGAAATAATTGAGTTTCTTGAAATGAGTTGCACAACAAGGTTGTGTCGTGAGTTGGGAGCCCTGCTGCAGTGTCCTTGAGCAAGACACTGAGTCCCTAACAGTGTCTTGGTCAAATGGTTTAGTTTTATCAGTGGTGAAATGATCAGGTCCCAGTCAAAAACAGCACAAGAATTAACCATGTCTGTTCAATACTTCTGAAATGGCCCTGCTGAAGTCGTCCATTTAGAAACACAACCAGCTGTTCACAGGACCTCCAATATGGCTGCCACAGGGTCATTATTATTCCTTTATTATTGTTTGTGGTATTATCATTACTGTTAATATTATTTTTCTGTCCTTCAGGCCAGTACTCAGACAGATGCAGTGAAGGCTCCTCCTCCTCCTCCTCCCAAGGTGCTGAAGAACAAGGCCCTGCTCTGTAGACCGTTGGTCCAGAACAAGGGAGTCTCCTGTAAAATACATACAGTCGACACTGAAGCACAGACAGGTAACACACACACACCCAGACAGGAGTAAACTAGTAAACATACAAATTAAGAAACATAGGATCCAAAACGATTTTTCTTTTTTTCCCTTTTTTTTTTACAGTTATACATCGATGAAACTGTTTTTTCAATGTTGATTGACAACTAAAGAGACACCCTGGCTCCCTAACTTGGTCTTTACTTTAGTATCAGAGCCCACATGCATATCCATGGCCACTCATGTGCACAACTATGTGCTGGAAGTTTTTAAGTTTATCAGAAAGTGTGCATTCTAGATTTGCACATGCAGATTAAATACTTGCTTTGTTATCATCTTAAAGCTGGAATCCAGGACTTTTTTCCAGTAATAAATAGTTATCTTATCCATCTGGACCATGGAGTCGGGTTACACAATACCAAATGGTCTGCTATAAACTAACGTTAGCCAACACAGGTACCTGAGCTGGGTAGCCAAGTGCCACTAGCTAGTTACCATACTAGCCGACCTAAAGAGCTTACATTGAAAATACTTTTTGGCCAACCTGACTGATATGCTAGCAGCACACACTGTAGCCTGCTGTTACTGTCAAGTTGCAATATGTACACTATCAAAAGTGATGTTATTGCCTAATTTAATTACAAAAGTTACAGTTGTTGAAAGTTGAATGACCTGGTCCAGGGAAGCCATTTTTACTAGAGTGGGAACTGATGGCGCACGAGCGACACTGGCTGCTAAACCTTCTTTGATAATATAATACTTCTGTGGCTGCTTGGTTATTTACTCCATCGCAAGTACTCGTGTACACACACAAACACACACACGTACACACACTCACACTCTTTTGGTCTCAGATCTCTGATATTGTCTCTCTCTCTGTCTGTTCTCTAAAGATGACCTCTTCCCAAAGGTGATAGTCCTGCCTGTCCCAGTGCCAGTGTTTGTTCCAGTGCCTATGAGCATGTACAGCCAGTACACCCCCAAGCCCATGAGCCTGCCCTTACCGGTATGTCAAATACCCCCAACACCCTAGGGCCAGATTAGGCTAATTCCAGTTATTTTCAATTTAGGCCTTGTCTTGCTAGTTTTTGTGCTTTTACACATGCACTCATCTTGTCTCCTCTTATTCCTCCGACCCTCATTTAAACCACACTACTTCATTTGGTTGGTCTGAAAAAAGACTCTTCTATGTTTGCTGTTCCAGGGAAATACAGAAGTGCAATGAATGGTTTCAATTTATCCACAGACATATCCCACATTTTATGTTCGGGAACTCTGCGCCGCATGAAAAATACTTTTTTTCCAATCTGTCTGTCACAGCTGCCTGTGCCCATGTTCCTTCCTGTGACGCTGGACAGCGCTGAGCGCATCGTGGAAACCATCCAGGAGATCAAGGAGAAGATCCCATCCGACCCCTTCGAGGCAGAGCTCATCCTCATGGCTGAGATGGTGGCCGAGCAGGATGAGGGTGATGTCAAGAAGAAGGAGGGGCAGAAGGATCGTTTGGTGGAGAAAGAGAGAGACAGGCCAGAACCCCAAGCCCCGGATGGTAAGAATTTTAATTTGATTACATGAATATTTCAAAGCAAATGCACAGTTTTGGAAAGTCTGGAAAGAATGGAAAAATATTGCTGTCCAGTCCTGATACACATGGTTGATGGTGAAGAACAGTCACTCTCTACGGCCTAGTTGATCATTATATTACCCATGCTTTATCAGCATACTTTGTATTGAATGATTGCCTACGGAAATCTTAAAATCCAGTCAACAAATAATGGTCTGTCAAAAAGCATGTTTTTTTTTATGGAACTTGTGTATGAATCCTGGATCAAGAGTTCCTCTGATGTCTCCATTTTCCAGACCACACCAGTAACTTCAGTGATGACTTGGACACAGACGACCTGGCCAGCTTCCTCAACAACTGGGAGGACCCCTCCTCTGACGCCGGCTTCAGGTCACCCAGTCGACCGTACGCCCACGAGAAGCTCCACCCAATCTTAGACGTTCCTGTGGGCATGCCCAGTGAGCCTTATTCTGAGCCCCCGCCTTCAGTCCCGCCTCCCATGGACATCGAGGCCGACTTTACTGTTGGTGAGAGGACGAGTTGTACAGATTTGGTGTTTCCTCACTTATTTTATATGTTCCAAGTCTGTTCCAAGATGTTTTCTGATGTTTCATGTGGTGTCATTGGCAGAAACTCTGGAGCTGATGGCCCAGCTGAGAGAGCAGCCCCAGCGCTCCCCCAGCCCTCCGCCTGCCGCTTCACGACGACGACAAGCTCACAGGAAAGCCAGGGACAAGAATAAGGTAACAAACCTCCTGGGGAAGGAGTTTAGATGCTGTTCATGTCTCCAAGATTAGAATATGTTTTATTTGCAAAAGAGAAATTTGGGGTTTAGATACTGCTAATATGTTAAGTTACGCCTAACGTGCCCAAAATAAAAGTAGATTGGATTTGCACAATATCAGTGTTTGTCTTGCCCTGATCTTATCTGTGGTGTAACCTCCTCTCTCCTCTCTATCTTAGGGTCGTAAGTCGAAACAGTCGGCTAAGACAGCTGAGGCAGTGACATCTCAAAAAGGCTCTTCCAACAAGGCCGTGTCCAAGGAGCCCCCCAAACTGAAGAGTCAGTATGGAATTGATGCCTGGAAGAGCTGGATCCAGTGGAGGGAAACCCAGCCCAATGTGGAGAAGCCACGCTTCGGCTGTGAGTCTGAACAAACAACAAATACCACTTGGTTGACACTAAAACCTCCTGGTAGACCCTTCTCCCACAGACCCAGGCCCTCATAGCTTTAGAACTTATAACTTTGCCATTTGGTGAGCACTTTTGTCCAAAGCACCCAACAGTGGCATGAATGCTTTAGACAGGAGATGAAACCCCTTACCACCCATGCTTAAAATGTATGTACTCATGGTACTGTAAGCTGGTTAGGATAAAAATGTCCACCAAATGTCCTATGTTACGTTGTCACAGCTGGGGATAGTTTAAAGCCCCTGGAAATGATTGGGCTGTATCAGTTTTTATACATGTTCACAAAGATTCTTGAAAAGTTTGACTCCATACATCAAAAAGAAGCTTTTTGCAACTTTCATAACCTTAACTGTGCTGTAAGTCACTTGGGATAAAAGTGACCACCCAAAAGAATGCTATGTTTGATAAAATCTGTCCTCGTTTTATCTTTGTCTTAGCTCGTCCCATGGAGCTGAAGGAGGATGTTCTTCGCTGCACCACAGCAGAGCTGAGCTACGGCCTCTGTCGCTTCATCACCGAGGTGAAACGACCCAACAGAGAGCCATACTCACCTGACAGCTTGTTCTACCTCTGTCTCGGCATACAACAGGCAAGACAGACAACACTGTGCCCGTGCACATACACACACACACACACACACAGCCTGTTCTACCTCTCACTCGACATATTACAGGGAAGACTTAAAGCACTGTACAAACATGCATATACATATATGTTTGAAAAACTAGCACACTGCCCAAAATCACACACACACACGATGGGGAGAGTAGCTGCTAGACCACCGATTGCCCCTGCATTGGTTTTAAAGGCCCTTCTCTTTGCCCAGGAAACTGTAGGCCCTTCAGAGACTGTTTGTACGTTGACAAGTAACACCAAGCATAGCTAAAGTCGCCTACACTACCTGACCCTGTACCTACTCTTATCCCTACTTCCAAACATTACTCAATTTCTAAAGTAGCTATTGATTTCAACAACAATAAGCGAATGGGACAGCTGACATTGCTGACCTGAAACACCCCATTCGGCATCAACAATTATAGGTTAAAGGGATGGTTGTGCTGGCTTGAAATGGCCCGCTTGGCAGTTCAGAAGCCGAATCTTACTTTGCTGTTTTCGTCTTTATGGCTAATGCAATCTACAGCGAATACCATCCAAAATCACAATGGGACATCTGTATACACTCACACCATTCTTATTGCTCTGTCTGACTGTAACCTTTTGTCTCTTCGTAGTACCTGTTTGAGAACGGCCGTGTGGAGAACATATTCACTGATCTGTTCTACAGCAAGTTCTCCATGGAGTTCACCAAGATGCTGAAAGATTTCAAACCCAAAATCACAGCCAGTGGTAAGAGATCATCCACCTCTGTTTTTGTCTTTCCAACAATATTTTGACTCTTAATCTTTCAGTCTGTGTCTCTTTCCGTCAATCTCTATCACACGCAAATGCACCCACAGGTACTTTCCTTGCTAGATTTTTAACAGAACCTCCTCCTCCTCCCCCTCTCTCTCTTTTCCCTCTCCCTGTCCCTTCCTCTGCAGGCTACGTCCATTCCCGTGTGGAGGAGGAGTACCTGTGGGACTGCAAACAGCTGGGGGCCTACTCCCCCATCGTCCTCCTCAACACCCTGCTCTTCTTCTGCTGCAAGTACTTTGGCTTCACCACAGTGGAGCAGCACCGCCAGCTGTCCTTCGCCCACGTCATGCGCTGCACCAAGACCAGCGCCAACAACACCAAGACCACCTTCCTGCGCTTCTACCCTCCCATATCCATGAACGAGCAAGAGGAGCAGCTGCAGACAGGTACGATTAGGGCCGGGTGTCAAAAAACGTTACCTGTTAGTACCGTACCAATGCTCGATGTCAAATTCGATTTCACGGTATGAAAATGCATCAAAAACCTTCTAAAAAAAGAAATTTTATAGTGGATTCTTACAATTGGATTCTTACAGTGACAGTCTGTTCTAGTATATGGATGTTAACCTTGCCAATGACTGTGGTCTGATAGTGGTCAGAAAGACATTGTATATGCTCTTCAGATGCAGATGGTGTCCCGGCCAAGAAGCGTAAGGAGGAGGAGAGTAAAGAGGAAATCCTGGAGATGATAGAGAACAGTGAGAACCCTCTCCGCTGTCCGGTCAGACTCTACGAGTTCTACCTCTCCAAGTGGTGAGTGCATCACCCTCCTTCTCTTTCTATGGCTGGTCCAAGATTTCAGGTTTATGCTTTTATGCTTCTTCACAGACTAAAGTTTAATTTAAAGCTGTTGATTCTATTGATTCTAAGGCTATCTAACATCCTCCTCACTTCAGCTCTCTTTGGGAATAGATCGGGAATTTAACTAGCCACATCAATTTTTGTGTTTTTTGACTTCACATGTTGCAAATGACTGCTGATGGACACACATTGGCTGTTACACTGACCAGTTGTGTTTAGCAATGATGAGCAGCATTTTGTGGCAGAAATTCAAACTATTGACTATTGTCCACTATTACCAAGTGTTTCTATGCTAAACCATGTGTGCTAAACAAAATTTCCTCATGGGACACTGCGGATTGAATAGAACCTCACTGATAACAGGTCGCTCTCCCTGGTCGCTAGGCTTCCTCGTTGACGCTGACATCTTTCTGTTCCCTTTTCTCTCTCTCTCCGTCCAGCTCAGAGACGATCAAGCAGCGCACCAACCTGTTCTACCTTCACCCAGAGCGCTCCTGCGTTCCCAACAGCCCCATGTGGTTCTCCTCCACCCCGCTGGACGACAGCACCATGGAGGCCATGCTCATCCGCATCCTCACCGTCCGAGAGCTGCACGTCAAGACGGGGAAAGGGGGAGGGGGAGGGGGAGGGGGGCAGCAGCAGACACCAAATGACCCGCTCTTTATACCTGACAAGAAGGACGAAGAGGAGGATTCAGACTGATGAAAAGAAAAGTGACCTTTTTGTGCTTGTTTGAGCATCAGCTTGTGGTGAAAAATATATGGAAATTGACTCAAATGCACATTTAAACACGTTCCAATGAACAGAAATTCAAGTCAGACCTCCATTACTACGTTTAGCAGGATTTGAAGAGGATCCTGTAACGCACATTTTATTGTTTAGCTGTACAGCTGAGACTTGAGGACTGACATGTAAGACTGGGCTCAGCATTCAGACTGTTCTTTTAATACTGCACAGCAGGACACAGAGCTGTTCTACTGTGTTTTGTCTGCTAAGTGGTAGCTTCTGAAGAGGAATACTACTCTGATGAAATGTTTTCCAAATATGTTCAGTTCCATTTGTTATGATTCCTTCAATCCCTGTGCAACCTGGACTCATATTTTTTGTTTTCTACAAGGTTTATGCCAGCCTTTCCCCAAGGCAGGGTAGATCTGTTTGGAGGAGCTACTACCAAAATCGCCCCAAAAAAATGTATTTCTGTTGGTTTCCGTAGAGAATTTTAAAGGAAAAATCCACCGTGAAACACTTTTAACACATATTTTTCTTATTCCTGTGGTCAACTGGCCAAATGTGGATGACATCATGTCACGTCAAGAATGCAGCTACAATGGAGGTCAATAGCAGAACATTTTTAAACTATCTAAAACATCAACGGTAAATGTCAGGTTTTGGTGTCAGTTCCTCAGAATGAAACAGCAAGGGCTTCTTTCTAGACTCACCATTTTGCACCGACATTCAACTATTGTAGAGAGAAATCTGTCTTTGAAAAGACAGAGAAACCAATTACAGGAGCCTCAATAGACCAGAATGCAATGCAATGAGTAGTGCATTGAGTAAAGGGCACAACTCTCACTTTTTGACTGGAAAAACACACTCATGCTCTTAATATGGTATCATTATTGCTATCACTTACATGTATACAACAAGCTGAATACAACAAGATACATACATCAGGCCCGTTCTCTGGAGGTTGAGGAAAGTCATTCTGGGAAATGTAGGAAAGCAGTAACTGAAGTAGATTGTCGGAAAAGTGGGTACAACAAAAAGTAAATTACAACACTTCATCACAAAATAACTTCTGAAATGCATTGAACATCAGATTGATGATACATAACAGTGTAAGAGTATCTGAGGGTGGATTTTTCCTTCAATACGGTTTAATTGCTGTTTCAGCGGCCTTTCCACAGTGTGAGCAACAGACTAGTTTACACACAAACTTCTAAATCGTTTGTGCGTCGAGTCTTTCGTTTCCCACTGTCACTGTTCCCATTGTCAGATCACTTTAGTTCGAAAGGTTTAGTCACTTGAATGTTTATGATTGTAGATGTGACTCAGGATTTGTTGGTCTTCTTTTTTTTTGTTTTTGTTTTTGTGAAATTTAAGTATTAAATAATATTCCTTGTATATTCTTTTTTGCCTCGTTATTCAAAATGAGAACGAGACTAATATTGTTTATCAGTTACCTGTTGCAGTTAGTGGGAGGAAAAGTCCAGAATATGATGCTGTTGAACATTACTGTAAGACACATGACAAGGTTGACAAACTTTTCATGCAGTTTCAAACACCAACTTGACATATTTACCTTTTTATTGTTGACATTCACAACATGAACAGACATCTTGATTTGAATCTTTATGATCGACATGCTAGCTCATTCAGTTTAAATGCTTCTTCTGAAACACTGACTCTTGTATTTCCGACTTAATTTTTGCATATCCAAGACCCCTGTGTTATGCATTTGAAAATAACAAGATAAAACTTTGAAATGCTGCCCCCTACTGTTCCATTAATGTATATCTTGGCTGTATACCTTTACCTTAAGTCTTCAGAGTCTGCCTGGCTGGCAATGTTCTCACAATATTTTTTGTATTGTACATTCTTTTTGAATAAAAAAAGTTCAAAACAAAGTTGTATTGCTGTTGGCTATGCAGGTATATGAAATACTGCAAATGTTCTCTTTGAAAAAGGTGTAGCAAAGTTCAGGTCTCTAATAGGCACAGTCAGATAATATATAAACTGCAAAGAACAGGAGCTCTCTTCATGGAGCAGTCTTACGACGAGTTGGTATTTCTTGTTTTCATTCAACAATATTACACTGCAGAATTTATTTAATTTAAATGTAGTGTTAAATATTTAGACATTTAAATTGATGTGATATTATTTGTTTTATTGATGTGATGTACGTGGATGTGATGTGTTTTAACTGGCAAGACCAAAGACAATTGTTCTGCTTTGGCTGGACATTATTATATTCTCTTTATTTTTCTGTTCTAACAAATTAAATGGAAGTTTTCAAACTTAACATCAGCATCCCACCCAGTGGTGATGGATTAACTTTGCTCATTCACTCACATTTACTTTCCTTCTCATTCACCACTTGCTCATTAATTTCTGCACTCATAAATTCATTATTATTCATTATTCATTCACTCACTAGCTGGGTTAGAAAGCTGTTGGCTTGTCCTTGGCTTGGGAAGAGTCACAGTTGTAGGTAGATTATGTTCTTTGATGTATGTGTGTGTTTCTGTGTGATTGTGTATGTGTGTCTGACTGTGTGCGCGCGTGTTGCATTTCACCTGACTGTACTGTGAAGTATGTAACGGATATCCTCCCGTTTTTTTCTCTATGCCTACATGTCCCCATAAAGCATATAAACCAGTAACCGAGTGTGTACGCTCGCTGTGTGTACGCCCCCGCCACTGAATGAGCGCTATTGATTGGCTGAAGATATCCACGATCACCGATTTGGTGCTTTTGAAGTCAATCAAGAGAGTTACAATCACTGATTGGCTGCTAAACCAGTCATTCAGCAGAGCGCCGTGACGTCACCGTCGTGTCCGGTGGGCACGAGAGGAGGACAGAAAACATGGCAGCAGTGTAACACTTCCAACACTTTGTGCCGCTGTTTTGGGATAATGAAACAAAGGTGGGTTGTCTGTGTATTAACAAACTAACTTGCTAAGTTCATATATTCACTAAAATCAGATGCATTGCACAAACATCAAGTGTCAAGCACTATTAAGTCATGTTAGTAACTGGATTGTTAGCGCTTGCTACTAGCTAACATTAGCTTTCTAGCAAGGGATGTGTATCAACAGCAAATAGCTTAGTATTAAAACAACAGTGTTTCTACTGTCAAGAGATGTTGCTATCAAATGATAAAAATTGTCAATGATGAAAGTGTCAATGATAAAAATTCAAAACCTTCAGAACAGTGAATGTTAATGTTAACAGTGAATGTTCTGAATAATTAGCTTATTCATTTGACTTGGAATGGATGTAAGTAGCTACTGCGTGTTTTTCAGTTTTAAAGGAAGGGACATTTACATTTACAAAGTATGATGTAGCCATAGCCACACCTCCGCCATAAGCAACAGAGGTCTGGAGAAATTTAAATCCAATAGTTGGATAGAAAAGGGCAGCGATGCTGTGGACTGTTGTCATCATTCAAACCAGTCAAAGTTTACTAAGATGGAGCATGGCACTGGTGCTCACTTCTTTATTGTTGTAGGAACCACAAGGAAATTGCTGTAGTTAGCTAGCTCACAAAAAACCCAAAACAATAGACAGCAAAAAGCCTAATTGACAGTAAATACACCATCGAAACACTTAGATGTTTGTTGTGTTTGCAGTGAAGCGCATACTGCAGACAAAAAAGCAAGCATAACCTTTTGCAAGGAAAAACATATAATGGATGACCAGACTTCATCAAGGCTTTAGAAGAAAAATATTGCACCACATCAATTACAAAAGCCTCAAGATGAATCCTGAGCATCACTGATATGAAAAATATTTCCCCCTGTACTTTACCCCCCTTTATTTTTTTGAAGTAAATTATTATTATTTTTTGTAGTAATGATTTTATTATGATTAAAAACCATTTTTAGCATTACAGTGTGAGTGTGAAAGGTATACAGCAAACATGATGTGGTTAAACAATGTAATAATGGTTGATTTGGTCAAGTTTTTCATCCAGAAAATTGTCTGGTTTGAAAATAAAGTTGAATTTTGCACATTGATGCAAAATCTTGAATGACAGAATCGCGACACATCTATCCTCCATCACTGCTCCTTTAGTCAATATGGTAAATTTTGGTCAAATTAGAAATAGTTGTTTCATTAATGATATTTTGCTCCCAGCATAGAGGACCCTCGGAAGACGTGAATGATGATGACAGAAATCCCAACTACAAAATAAAGAAAATAATTTGTGAAGGAAAGCCACACCTGTGATTATTAGCAATGAAAAAAATATCCTCAGGCAACGAGATGACTTCTAACTATGGGAATTCCTCTTGTCCGTGGCGCTCAAGGGTGAGTTTATGCTATATTAATTATATATTATATATATTAGTGTTTTTCGCAGTTTTGCTTTTTGTGTTGAAGTACTTGTGCTGTTGAGATAAAAGTTGATAGACACCATATATTATAATCAGTTTTGACATGATTTCTCTGGTCTGTTTGCTTGCTGTGTTTTTCTTATCTATACTTCTAGTAGCTATATTTGCCTATTGCGAAAAATGTCTGTGTGCAACAGCTTACATCCTGAGATGAGATGTGTTTCATGCTTGCTATGAGCTCATAATTGTAGTGAATGAGGCAGTAGATATTTCTTCATATATTTTTCTGGGATATGTTGGCTATTTGTTCAGAGAGCCGAACAAGCTGCACACAAAGTCAAAGAGGGAGAAAGAGAATGTGTGTAATGGAGGGAAACTGAAAAAAGTGAGCAAGGAATGAAGCTATATAGTACATCAAGTAATATAAAAATGTCAACAGTTAACATAAACTTTTTAATGGCATACTGGGAAGCGAGTACTATCAAGCAATTGTTTCAGCGTGTGTGTGTGGGTGTGTGTGTAACATTTGTTGTTCATATTTCCAGCCAGAGGACTTGTCAGCTTCCAGTTCTGAAGAATCCTGCTCCTATGAACACTACGTACCTGACAGTGCACCAAGTAGTGACTCTGATGATTGTTTCACCACCATCAATAATCAGAAGCGTCATTTTAAGAAACATCCAACTCTCACAGAGACATATTCTTCTAAGGAGAGGACAGTGTCTGTGCCACAACCCAGAGATACTTCCTGCTTCCAGCAGGAGAACAAAGCTGTTTACAGCTCTGACGAATCCGGCTCAGATGGAGACAACGTACCAGATGAGGTTGTGCCAAAGCCCAAAGGCTCTCGTTGCACCAATAAAAATTACTGTTATGTTTGCGGGAAGTCTCAATCTAAAATTGCTCGTCACCTTTTAAAGCATAAGGATGAAGAGCCTGATATTGCTGAAGCATTCGCATTACGTAAAAACTCTAAGGAACGAAAAACGTTACTTGAGAAGTTACGAAACAAAGGTAATTACCAACATAATCAAGAGGTTTTGCAGAGTCACAGGGGACAACTGAAACTGAAGAGAAGACCAGCAAGCTCACACATCTCATTGAACACCAAGCAATTTGTACACTGTCTGTATTGTAAAGGCATGTTTCTTCGTAAGGAGCTGTGGCGGCATATGCGCAGATGCCCCTCCAAGCCTGCCATGGCCGCACAAACAACTGGTAGGACTAAAGTGTTAGCTTTGGCTGCTGTTGCAGAGTCAACATTCTCCCAACAAATTTCTTCTGGTGTGTGGAAGATGCTGGTAAACATGAAGCAAGATGACATCGCATCTGTAGTTCAAAATGATTTCCTTATATTGCAGCTAGCTCAGTGTCTCTACAGCAAGCATGGACAAGATCCAACAAAGTACGAATACATCAGGCAGAAGCTCAGGGAAATGGGAAGGCTCTTGTTAACCTTGAGAAAAAAATCATCAATATGTAGCTTTGAGGATGCTACAAAACCTAACAATTTCTACAAAGTCATTGAGGCTGTCAGAGAGGTTTCCGGTTTCGATGAAGAGATGAACTCCTATCGCAAACCAAGTCTTGCACTGAAGTTGGGACATTCACTCAAGAAAATTGGTGACATTGTCCTCTGCAAGGCCCGCAAAGATGATAACAAGCAGATGATAGATGAAGCACAGACATTTACAAGACTTTGCTCAAAGGAATGGACCGAACTCTTTCCCCATACTGCTCTTGCTACTGTGAAAAAATCAAACTTCAACAAACCATCTACCTTACCATTCACACGAGATGTGCAGCTTTTCTACCAGTGCATAGAAACAAAATCAGCTAAAGCAGTTGAAAGCCTGAAGATGTATGAGTGCCCACCGGTTTATGCAGCACTTGCCAAAGTGACACTCGCAAAAGTAATTATCTTCAACAACAGGCGTGGACAAGACATTTCAAAAATGACACTCAAGTCTTTCAAGGAAAGAGACCAGACGGAGCTCCATGAAGACAGAGGTGTTTGCCTGTCACAGTTTGAGCAAAAGCTATCCAAGGTAGAAGTTATGAGCCAAGGTGACAGAAAAGTTGTTTTGTTAACCCCTGAAGTTGTCAATGCAATAACATTGCTTGTAAACAAAAGAGATGCATGTGGTATACATGGGGACAATCCCTTCTTATTTGCAAGGCCCAATTGTCCTCCTACTAGCTCCTACCAAGGACAGTCCTGCATCAGGATTCTGGCAAATGAGTGTAGTGCACAGAACCCGGAGTATCTCAGGTCTACATGTCTTCGTAAGCACATTGCAACACTGTTCCAGATCCTTCACCTCAAGAATAACGAGCTTGATCGACTAGCAGACCTTTTGGGCCATGATATTCGGATTGACAGAGACTTTTATCAGCTGCCAGAGGCAACTACAGAAATTGCAAAAATCTCAAAGCTACTGCTGGCAGCGGAGAAAGGATCTCTTGCGAAGTTCCAAGGAAAATCTCTTGAGGAAATTGAGATTGAGGGTATGTGCCCAATTTAATATATGTGTTAATCTTAGTGTGTGTGTGTGTGTGTGTCAGTAAGAGACAAAGCACTTGCATATTATATATGTATACATATCTTGCTTTTCTTTCAAGATGAATTGGAACCAGATGTGGAGGGGGGCGATGCTGAAAATGGCGTTGATGAGGAGGACAATGAAAAGTCTTATCCCTCTCGATTTAGGGGTATGTAATGAACACGAGCTCTCTCAGTATCCACTGGTCAATAATGCCTATTCTTTCACAGTTTTTCTTTTTTGCTGAAATTCAAACGAAATGTCAACATAGAAAACTTACCCTCTGTACCTTTGAGTAACTTAAAACCCTTTTCACACATAGAACCCATAAGATTGCCGTGTTAACTTTTCCGGCAGCACTAGCGGTTTCCCCTGTTCACACTGTAGCTACTGTCCGTAAAGTTTCCATGTGGAATGTGTTCACACATGATGGGCCTGGATAGGTGAGACGAGGCGGATTGTTGCGTTTAAGGTACGCAACGTAAAATGTAACTTGGATTACAGGATTATAACTTAGATTACAAATGTTTATTTCTTTCATAGGAAAAAGGAAAAGCAAGAAGATAACCCAGGATGAGGCCACCAGCTCCAAAGGTGAAGTATAGACACCACAGGTGGATTGTTTTGTTGTTGTTAATTCACTGGTAGTGGTACTGTTCACATTACTTCAGGAGGCCTGTAGAGTGACCTAACTTTCTCCAATCTGTTCAGGTTGGTGTTGGTCAGAAACTCATATAGTTCTAATTGTAAAGATAGATTTTGTCCAGCAATAACATGCTGTAAAGCTTGCAGGGCAGACTTGGTTGCATAACTAAATTCTCACCCAAGCTCATTTGGTTCCAAGCTGTGATATCAAACTCATTTGGTGTATTGACCTATGAATGTTAAAGAAACTGAACTGGAAAAATTGAGAACAGATTCTCCCCACCCTTCTCAAAGTTTGATTGCACCTGCAGCAGAAAAATCTGTGGATCAAGTAAGGGAAAGTAAAGAAACTGGGGCAGAGGAGGTCTGTTCTCACGTACCTGTATCTCTTCTAGATCCGTCTCCCTCAGAGGATTGTCTTTCTGCGATGGAGTCGGTCAGCACAGTTTCATCTGTGAGCGGTGGTGAACCAGGCAGGACCACTGAGTGCGAAAAAGAGGTTGCCGAGATGAAGAATGACAAAGAAGGCAATGAGTTGAAGGCAGATGAGGAAGGAGAGGACAACAGCTTAGAGGAAACGCCTATGAAAAGTTGTGTCAGTGAGGACACAAACATGGACACGACATGGATGGACATGGACACCGATGAGGACATTGCCACAATGGAAGAAAATGAGGGAGATGGTGACTCTAGTGACTCAGCAGGAATGCCTGTGGTAACGGGTCTCGAAGATACGACAAAGCAGCAGGAGGACAATAAGGAGATGACTTCTAACTATGGGGATTCCTCTCGTCCGTGGGGCTCAAAGGTGAGTTTATGCTATATTAATTGTTTTTTTTTAATTAACAGGGCAACTGTTTTGCTATTTGTGTTGAAGTACTTGTGCTGTTGAAATAAATGTTGATGGACACCATATATTATAATCAGTTAAGTTTTGACACATGATTGCTTTGGTCTGTTTGCTTGCTGTGTTTTTCTTTTCTATTCTCCTAGTAGCTATATTTGCCTATTGCAAAAAAAATGTCTGTGTGCAACAGCTTACATCCTGAGATGAGATGTGTTTCATGTTTGCTATGGGCTCATAATTGTAGTGAATGTGGCAGAGTAGATAGGCCTATTTCTTCTTCCTTTCTTCTGGGATATATTGGAATATAGGCTATTTGTTCAGAGAGCTGAACAAGCTGCACACAAAGTCAAAGAGGGAGAAAGAGAATGTGTGTAATGGAGGGAAACTGAAAAAAGTGAGCAAGAAATGAAGCTATATAGTACATCAAGTAATATAAAAATGTCAACAGTTAACATAAACTTTTTAATAGCATACTGGGGAGCGAGTACTATCAAGCAATTGTTTCAGCGTGTGTGTGTGGGTGTGTGTGTAACATTTGTTGTTCATATTTCCAGCCAGAGGACTTGTCAGCTTCCAGTTCTGAAGAATCCTGCTCCTATGAACTCTACGTACCTGACAGTGCACCAAGTAGTGACTCTGATGATTGTTTTACCACCATCAATAATCAGAAGCGTCCACATTTTAAGAAACATCCAACTCTCACAGAGTCATATTCTTCTAAGGAGAGGACAGTGTCTGTGCCACAACCCAGAGATACTTCCTGCTTCCAGCAGGAGAACAAAGCTGTTTACAGCTCTGACGAATCCGGCTCAGATGGAGACAACGTACCAGATGAGGTTGTGCCAAAGCCCAAAGGCTCTCGTTGCACCAATAAAAATTACTGTTATGTTTGCGGGAAGGCTCTATCTAAAATTGCTCGTCACCTTTTAAAGCATAAGGATGAAGAGCCTGATATTGCTGAAGCATTCGCATTACGTAAAAACTCTAAGGAACGAAAAACGTTACTTGAGAAGTTACGAAACAAAGGTAATTACCAACATAATCAAGAGGTTTTGCAGAATCACAGGGGACAACTGAAACTGAAGAGAAGACCAGCAAGCTCACACATCTCATTGAACACCAAACAATTTGTGCACTGTCTGTACTGTAAAGGCATGTTTCTTCGTAAGGAGCTGTGGCGGCATATGCACAGATGCCCCTCCAAGCCTGCCATGGCTGCACAAACAACTGGTAGGACTAAAGTGTTAGCTTTGGCTGCTGTTGCAGAGTCAACATTCTCCCAACAAATTTCTTCTGGTGTGTGGAAGATGCTCGTAAACATGAAGCAAGATGACATCGCATCTGTAGTTAAAAAAGATTTCCTTATATTGCAGCTAGCTCAGTCTCTCTACAGCAAACATGGACAAGATCCATCAAAGTACGAATACATCAGGCAGAAGCTCAGGGAAATGGGAAGGCTCTTGTTAACCTTGAGAAAAAAATCATCAATATGTAGCTTTGAGGATGCTATAAAACCTAACAATTTCTACAAAGTCATTGAGGCTGTCAGAGAGGTTTCCGGTTTCGATGAAGAGATGAACTCCTATCGCAAACCAAGTCTTGCACTGAAGTTGGGACATTCACTCAAGAAAATTGGTGACATTGTCCTCTGCAAGGCCCTCACAGATGATAACAAGCAGATGATAGATGAAGCACAGACATTTACAAGACTTTGCTCAAAGGAATGGACCGAACTCTTTCCCCATACTGCTCTTGCTACTGTGAAAAAATCAAACTTCAACAAACCATCTACCTTACCATTCACACGAGATGTGCAGCTTTTCTACCAGTGCATAGAAACAAAATCAGCTAAAGCAGTTGAAAGCCTGAAGATGTATGAGTGCCCACCGGTTTATGCAGCACTTGCCAAAGTGACACTCGCAAAAGTAATTATCTTCAACAACAGGCGTGGACAAGACATTTCAAAAATGACACTCAAGTCTTTCAAGGAAAGAGACCAGACGGAGCTCCATGAAGACAGAGGTGTTTGCCTGTCACAGTTTGAGCAAAAGCTATCCAAGGTAGAAGTTATGAGCCAAGGTGACAGAAAAGTTGCTGTTTTGTTAACCCCTGAACTTGTCAATGCAATAACATTGCTTGTAAACAAAAGAGATGCATGTGATGTACATGGGGACAATCCCTTCTTATTTGCAAGGCCCAATTGTCCTACTAGCTCCTACCAAGGACAGTCCTGCATCAGGATTCTGGCAAATGAGTGTAGTGCACAGAACCCGGAGTATCTCAGGTCTACATGTCTTCGTAAGCACATTGCAACACTGTTCCAGATCCTTCACCTCAAGAATAACGAGCTTGATCAACTAGCAGACTTTTTGGGCCATGATATTCGGATTGACAGAGACTTTTATCAGCTGCCAGAGGCAACTACAGAAATTGCAAAAATCTCAAAGCTACTGCTGGCAGCGGAGAAAGGATCCCTTGCGAAGTTCCAAGGAAAATCTCTTGAGGAAATTGAGATTGAGGGTATGTGCCCAATTTAATATATGTGTTATCTTAGTGTGTGTGTGTGTGTCAATAAGAGACACAGCACTTGTACATTGCATATTTTGCTTTTTTTCAAGATGAATTGGAACCAGATGTGGAGGGGGGCAAAGCTGAAAATGGCGTTGATGAGGAGGACAATGAAAAGTCTTATCCCTCTCGATTTAGGGGTATGTAATGAACACGAGCTCTCTCAGTATCCACTGGTCAATAATGCCTATTCTTTCACAGTTTTTCTTTTTTGCTGAAGTTCAAACCAAATGTCACTTTAGAAAACCTAGCTACTGTACCTTTGAGTAACTTAAAACCCTTTTCACACATAGAACCCATAAGATTGCCGTGTTAACTTTTCCGGCAGCACTAGCGGTTTCCTCTGTTCACACTGTAGCTACTGTCCGTAAAGTTTCCATGTGGAATGTGTTCACACATGATGGGCCTGGATAGGTGAGACGAGGCGGATTGTTGCGTTTAAGGTACGCGACGTAAAATGTAATTTAGATTACAGGATTATAAATTAGATTACAAATGTTTATTTCTTTCATAGGAAAAAGGAAAAGCAAGAAGATAACCCAGGATGAGGCCACCAGCTCCAAAGGTGAAGTATAGACACCACAGGTGGATTGTTTTGTTGTTGTTAATTCACTGGTAGTGGTACTGTTCACATTACTTCAGGAGGCCTGTAGAGTGACCTAACTTTCTCCAGTCTGTTCAGGTTGGTGTTGGTCAGAAACTCATATAGTTCTAATTGTCAAGATAGATTTTGTCCAGCAGTAACATGCTGTAAAGCTTGCAGGGCAGACTTGGTTGCATAACTAAATTCTCACCCAAGCTCATTTGGTTACCTGTATCTCTTCTAGATCCGTCTCCCTCAGAGGATTGTCTTTCTGCGATGGAGTCGGTCAGCACAGTTTCATCTGTGAGCGGAGGTGAACCAGGCAGGACCACTGAGTGCGAAAAAGAGGTTGCCGAGATGAAGAATGACAAAGAAGGCGATGAGAAGGACAACAGTTTAGAGGAAACGCCTATGAAAAGTTGTGTCAGTGAGGACACAAACATGGACACGACATGGATGGACTTGGACATGGACTTGGACATGGACATTGACACCGATGAGGACTTTGCCACAATGGAAGAAAGTGAGGGAGATGGTGACTCTAGTGACTCAGCAGGATTGCCAGGTCTAAAAGATACGACAAAACAGCAGGAGGACAATAATGATATTAAGAAAGACACCACTCATAACATGGAGTCTGGTAGATGTAAATTGCTGGATACCACTGCCAATGACCTTGATGAGACCACAGGCATTGGTACAGAGGAACAAGAAGCTCAGATGAAAGAAGGCGAACAGAAGAATTTGATGGACAAGGATAGCAGCAGTTCCTCCAGGCCCTTCATCTTAAATACGGGTAAAATAAAACTGAGTTTAGAATGTTATTATGTTAAATGCTATGCTTCCTAAGTGCATCTTAGTATTGATCTCAGCATTGATTTAATCACCAAGTGCAGTAAATATGCAGGGATTTGTCTTGGTGATGATGCAGAGAAATATTGACAACTAATGAGTTGCACATTACATACTGAGACACATTTCATTTCACGATTCGATGTTTCAGCTCTATAAAGAACTGTTCATGTGGGCCTGGTAATGTACATCCTATAATGTCTCTTTTTAATAAAGTGGCCAAATGGTCAAATGTCGGTGTTCCATGGAAAACTGGCAACTGCACAAACCAAACTACTTTTTATTAGTGCCTTCAATAAAATAGTGTACTGCCACTGAAAAACATGTAACATTGAAATACATAGTATGGAATGCCAGTCCTGCAGTTGGTCCGCAGGAGTGGAGAGCAGGGTTTTACATATTTTGTTTGTTTTGTGCCCATATTTATGCCCATATATATATATATGTTGCACATGTTCCTATAGGAAGGGATGGCGCATCATCAGCTGTGGTGAATGGGATGAAAGAAGTCAGGCTATTGATACCAAAATTGAACATTGTGAGTATTCTATTTTTTGCTGTCCTCCTTCATGTAATAATTGTAAAAACTGCTTCAAGGTATGAATTTAAACTAGCTTTGCGTTCACACCACTAGCAACCACGTCGCTGAGCTGCTATGTGATGGCTGATTTGAGCTTGTTCATTCCTAGCTGTAGTACCTGTAATTTTGCAGCAATAGACAAGACCAAGCAATGTTACTGCGTTTGTGTAAATTAGTGGCCAAGTTTTCCCGGCTGACAACAAGGAATCAAGGAGACTTGGTGGTTAACACTGGGTAGTGTTTCTGTGATTGTACAAAATGAATATGCTTCTGGTCACTGGTTTTCCAAGTCACTTGCTGTGTGAACGCATGATCAGAGATGAGAAGGGTCAAGAATAGAGAAGTTTAAACAATACTTTATTGTCCGTTTTCACTTAAGTATTGTCGTCAAGTTAAACATCAGTTACAAACTACAGCATTCCAAACAGACTTGCATTCTCTGTCCTAGGAGAAGTGGCAGGCTGCAAACCGGACATCCCAGGCATCGTCTTTGTGTAGCACAGTCAGTCCATCCGTCTCTCCACCCCCGGTCAAGGAGAAGGATCAACCCGTGCATGAGGAGTGCGACCAGGCTCGAACATCCACAGCGAGCAATAAAGACAAGCCTAGTACTGCAAAGGTAGGGAACACACTTTTCCGTTGCACAGTTGTACTTTTACAAGCAAACGCAAAGCATGTACCTAAGGATACGGTATGAGGTAGGTATGAGGTAATGGTCTTAGCTGGTCATTGTGTTTGTCATCATGAAATTATTTTTAATGATGGTATCATCTGAGCTGAGTACGACAAGAGGTGAGATGGGCTACATGCTTGACGTCACTCGCACAATCATTTTCCTGTCTGTTTGAAGTGGCTCTGTACTATAGATCAGTGGTTGTCTTGGTTGAGTACTGCTATGTTTGTTTTTATCCTGCAAGGTAGGTAATTACATTTACCTGGCATCCCACGTGTAAATCAGCCTCTGATGAGATTGCTAGAATGAAAACCAGCAGGGCGGTGGGTCCTGAGGACTGAGGATCATTCTTGCAGTGAATCTTGGGGCTTCCCATGCGTTCTTGTTGGCCAAGTCAACATCCGGTGCATCCTTGGTTGGCAAGTTAGCCTCCGGGATTTTCATCCCTCCATCCTCCTGTTTTTTGGACGTTAGGTTACATAAAATGCATCATGGAGGACACAAGAACAGAATTTGAGAAGGGACACCTACCTTATATTGGCTACACCTGGGGCATGAAAGGAGAAGGAAAGAGAGCAATGCACAAAGAGAGAGGTTGCAGAGGACCACCTTGAACACCTCAAAAAGGTGAAGACGACACTATTGGAGGTAGCTAACAGCCTGGAAAAAGATTAGAACAGCTTGGCAAAGCAAGCTGAGAGCAAATCAGGGCCACGACAAACATACTCAGGGAGAAAAACTCACAGAGCTGAAAGAGGTTGAGGCAGAGTTGGAAAATAACTCTAGCACCTTCCATGATGTCCAGTTTTGTCGTTTTCTCTTTTTTGCTGTGTCACCGTCTCACCGTTCTGCTGTTGACAGGATGACTTAAAGATCGGTTCGGTCTTCTCTTTGACGGGAAACTCATCGTCTCCAGCTACCGAAACGCAGACCACGCCCCCCCTCCTCCCCCCAGCCTTGCACATGGTCTGCTCCCACTGCAAGAAGAACCTGATGAAAGGACAGACGGCTTACCAGAGGAAGGGCTCTTCAGACGTCTTCTGCTCCACTTCCTGCCTCTCCGCAACACTGCCCCTGATCAAACCAGTCACCAAGAACTGCTACAACTGCCTTAAGTGAGTCTGTTTTTTGCCTTTCCATGCTGTCTTTATTTCATCTATCATTTTAAAGAAATGCATTTCATTTTAAGTGCGTATGTGAGAAAGAGAGAGAGCAACCCAAAATTTAGACCGTTAAATACATGCTATTGTAATCTAGCTTAATTGTTTATATGGCATTATCATATGGAATTTAGGCTCAGTCAGTCCCACTAACTGATTACCAGCCTGTGTCTAAACATCGTCACTGTGTCAAAGTTCATGCCCCTTTATGTAGAGCTGACTAGTTTTCCAGATTTTGGATGTTTGCTTGATCTCCTCCCTCCCCGTTCCCTCAGGGTGATAACGCGGCCTCAGGACATCATCCTGGCTCCGGTGGATGCTACCGGCACTATGAAGGAGTTGTGCAGCCAGATCTGCCTGTCCTGCGTCAGCTCCAAGTGGAACGACTCCACCAAGAAAATGTCACTCTGCAGCATGTGCAACCAATACTGCATTGTAAGGGAAGAGGGAACGGAAGCTAAATTTAATCTTTTTTTGTTTTGTTTTGCTTAATAATTGCATCAATGCAACAGTAATAATACATTTGGTCATTAAAGGTATTTGTTGAGGACTTTTCAAAATGGATAAAAAGTGTGATACAGACAAAACGATAAGCAAAAGCCAATATGCTTGTTTGACAGTCAAGATTTTCATGATGTATTAATTCAGTAGAACTTTATGGCTTATTCTGGGGTGAAGGCCATCTGTTGATATGATATGACACTGGAATTAAGTTTTAATTATAACATGTATAAAATATATCTAAAGCTGAAAAAAAAATATTTACGTGACGATAAAAATCGAAAGGGTGTCCACTCGCTATGCCTATTATCTATATTTCCAGGAATTAAAATGATTTTACCCTGAAGTAGCATACTGCTCCTTTGTCATCCCTCCTGCAGGTCAAATGTGAGGTGATCCTGAACGGTGCTGTCCACAAGATCTGCAGCAGCGCCTGCTTCGTCCGCTTCGGCACCATCAACAGCCCATTCCTGGCTAGCTGTGGGAACTGCGGCTCCTTCTGCCAGAACAAACCCCTCATGCTGAAGATGGAGGACGGCAACAAAACCCTCTGCACTGCAGAATGTCTGGCCAAGTTCAAAGAGGTATGGAAATCCAACTTCAAAATTGCACAGTGATGATGCAGCAGCAGAATGATGGAAAACGGTGGTAAAATATGATGATAAGCAGAAAATACAGAAGAAATATAATCAACAGTCAGCAAAACAAAAGTCAGGATAAGCTCTAGTAGATACCACTTTAAGAATAAGTAAGCGCTTGAATATTTGACAAAAGATACAGCTCATAAGCAAAAGACAGAACAAAGTCATTTATTTTGAAATCCTCCAAAAGGCAACATTGCAGCATCTTGGCCTGGTGATTGACTAACTGAAAGCTCTCAGGTTCAATCACCTCAACAGCCAATGCCTCCTATCAGTAGTTAAACATCCTGTCGAAGTGTCCTTGGGCAAAACACTGCACCCATACCTGCTCACTCATTATAAGTTGCACTGGATGAGACGATCATCTAAATGCCTAAATTGTAAAATGCCTTGGGTTGGACTGATCTTGTAATGTGTGCACTTTGTCCCTTTTCTGTTTGTATTACTTGACAGAAAATCAAGACACCCCAGCCGTGTAGCATGTGCCAAACTTCCCGGCTGGTGTCGGACATGGTCGAAAACAAAAACGGCGAGAACGTGGTGGAGCTCTTCTGTGCCAGCAGCTGTGTGATGGCATGCAAGAACCAGACTGTCTGTGAATCAGGTACTGCAGTGGCTTTCTGTCTTGTGCCATTGAGGTCTAAGAGTATGCAGGTTTTCATTCCCCAGCTGATATCACTTGTTAGCAGTGCTTCAACCACAGAGGGGGGTGACTTTGTGAGTCCTGTGTAGTGTTTGGTTGGCTCATACTCTTGGGCTTTGACGGCACATGATGAAAGGAGAGAGAGAGCAGAGGAGGTACTGAGATACAGGAACATTACTTGGTGAGGATATAATCTCTGTCTATCTGTGAATTAGAGCTGAACAATGAATCGAAATGAAGTTGCAAGTTGCATATTGCAAATTGTGATATGAATCTGAATATGAATATGAACCATATCCCTGATGGTTGTATTGTGCATTTTCCTCATTCTCGGTGACAGGAGACAAGAAGTCCCCTGTTGTGAGCGACACTGAAGAGAAACACAGTGTATTACCACAGCACACGGACGACGACCAATCAGAGGACAAGAAAGTGCCGGTAGATTTGGTGCGGCTCAGCTCATCTCCATCTTGTGAAGCCACAGGTACAGGTGAGGGGCGTCTCCAGAGAAGGAAATTGAGTTTTTTTAAATTTATTTATTTAAGATTTATTTGCCAGGGACAGTACACATCAATCAACATTTTAGTTCACACTTCAATGTAAATGTGTCAGAGTTAGCCAAGAGGCTAATTTACATCTGTAGTCCCTGGGCAGGTCAACAACATAACAATTACAATAAAGTTAAAAAAGAAAAAAAAAAAACAGTACATTATGTTAGGAAAAAGTTCTTTGTCTGTTGACCACAAGGTGTGGAAAATCCCAAAATTCACCACACGCTTTTACCAGTTTACCAGCTAAGTAGGCTTTTAGAATAGCATAGGATCCCCAAAGGATGTTTATGTACCTGCTGAAATGGCAGGTACAAGAGACAAACAAACCATAACCAAATATTTAGGAGCTTTGGCTCTAGGGGGATGAATGTTTCACTTGTTTAGCTTTTTTTTCAGTATTCACAGTAAACCTGATAACATATTACATTTGTTCCTATAGGAACAGATGCCGGATGCAATGGGATAAAAGAAGTCAACCTATCAGTCCCAAAATTGGACATTGTGAGTATCCTGTTTCTTGCTGTCCTCTTCCATATAATAACTGCAAAAAACTGCTTCAAAGTATGAATTATTAAAGTAAGAAATGTGGATTTCTCTTTGGTGGGGTTTTTGTAAATACTGTTTTTTTGTTTTGCCTCATGTTGTAAAATGGAAAAGTGTGTGATGTAAATATTATAGGTCACATAGCCCTAAAAGGCTTATCTCACAATACGATTTATGGGGTTCATGATTCGATGCAACCATGATATAACGTAATAAATAAAAGTTCAATGACAACAAAGTCTGACAGAATTAAAGCAGAATTATGCTTTATTTCTTAAAAAATATCATTACAAAGTGAAAATAGTTTGGGTGGAGAGCTTGTGAAATTGTGATAGGAAAGCCATCTCATTTGTGATTACTACAGTAGAATAAAATATAGCTAATATTGCAATTCATTTTTCTGTCGTATTGTCACATATTGGTATTGCGATATATTGAATTTCGATGTATTGTCCCATCCCTAATAAACACAATAAACAGAAGTCCCAGGTATGTCTTTTTAGACATCGGGTGTCAGGCCCTGTCTCACTGCAAGAAAAGGCATAAATAGGTTAGCGACTCATCCAGCCCGCGCTCCAGCCACACCCCACTGCCACAAAACGTTTTAACATGAATTACAAGACAATCGTCAATTACAAGCATCACAGTATTCTAACCAGACTGGCTTCCTCTGTCCTAGGAGAGTTTGCAGGCTCCAAGCCAGACATCCGAGACTTCATCTCCGTGTAGCACAGTCGAGCCGTCCCCCTCTCCACCCCCGGTAAAGGTGAAGGAAGAAGTCAAGGATGAGGAGTACGACCAGGCTGCAAAGGTACGGCACACGTTTCTTTTCACAAGGAGGTGGAAAGATGCACTGTTCTGCAAGTAAGCATAAAGCATGTGTCCAAGGATACTGTCAAACAAGGCAGAGATTCGAGATAATGGTCTAAGTTGGTCATATCCTTTGTCATCATACAGTTTATTTTTAATGATAATATCATCGGAGCTGAGTACATGTTTTCCAGCGTTCGAGCTTGATTTAGAAAATAATGTTGATTTGAATGGGATTGCGGATGAGCATGAACAAAGTCCAAACTTGTTCGTGTTACTTTTCTGCTTTGGTGAGTGGGCAGTCCACTCCGCTCAGTATGTTTTTGTTATTGCAGCACAGTATGAAAAAGGCTGCGAGGGACACAGATTAGAGGAGACACAGTAGCAGAGGTTCAGGTCTGGATTTTATCCTTGGCACCGTTTCACTATTCTGTTATTGACAGGACGACTTAAAGATCAGTTCGGTCTTCTCTGTGACGGGAAACTCATCGTCTCCAGCTACCGAAATGCAGACCGCGACCCCCCTCCTCCCCCCAGCCTTGCACATGGTCTGCTCCCACTGCAAGAAGAACCTGATGAAAGGACAGACGGCTTACCAGAGGAAGGGCTTCCCAGACGTCTTCTGCTCCACTTCCTGTCTCTCCACAACACAGATCAAACCAGTGACCAACAACTGCCACTACTGCCTTAAGTGAGTCTGATAGAAAACAATTTTTTTCCCTGCTTTTTTAGCACAGTTTTGACGGAATATAATGTTTTAAGTGTGTATTGTATAAGTAATTAAGTGAGAAAGAAAGAAAGATTTAAATGGTTAAATAAATCCCAAATTTTGATGTTGGAGGAAAGGCATACCTCAGAGTTATGTGATCGTCCATTTACACAGAGCTCATCCTAAAAGACTCCTATTGCACAGATACTGAAACAGTAACCCAGGTCCTTCATCTGGATCAAATCGATTAATCGATAATCAGCCTGCATGTGAACATCGTCACTGTATCAAAGTTCATGCTCCTCATATAGCCAACTAAAGTTTTCCTGACTATGGATCTTTGCTCCTCCCTCCCCGTTCTCTCAGGGTGATACTGCAGTCAGAGAACATCATCCTGGCTCCGGTGGATGCTAACGGCACTAAGAAGGACTTCTGCAGCCAAACCTGCGTGTCCTCCTTCAACTACAAGAGAATCATCTCCACCAAAATACCTCTCCAGCCGAAAGGACCACAGTCACTCTGCAGCATGTGCTCCAGATACTGCATTGTAAGGGAAAAGGGAAAAAAATGAAAATTATATATATTTTTTTTATGATGACATCAATACCCACAGTAATGATAAACTTAGTCATAAAGTTTATTTGTAGAGCACTTTTCAAAATGGGTGTCACAGGCAATAAAACAATAAATAAACGCCAGTGTATTTGTTTGATGTTAAAGATTTTTTTATAATATATAAATTCAATAGCATATGTTTCAGAATAACTGTATTGTGGGGTAAAGGCCACCTGTTCATACATTACACTAAGAACAGAATTTGTCCTTAATTGGCCACCTTGTCAAGTAAAGTTTTAATTATAAAATGCAAAGTATATCTAAAACTAAAAGGGAAATACCGTATTTCCTCTAATATTGGCCCGGGCCTTTATTTACCTCAACTGCAGAGGGTGCCAGGCCTTTATTGGAAGCAGGCTTATATTAGAGACAGGCCTTTATTTCTAATTCCCTCTGTTTGATAAGTATATTTGCTCATATTTTAGTACGAAGCTTCCTTGTTTTCTGATCTGCTTCTGTTGGGGTACGTTAGGTAGACGTTTTTTTGTTACTGCAATGCATTACGATAATTACGGTAATCGACAACGGCATGCTCCAGAGACTTCCGCTGGCCGAGCCGTCTTGTGGCGCTTGTACGTTACTACAAACTACAGTTACAAACAGGCACCAGGAGTTTACAGGTATCCACCGTTGTTTGCATGTAAGCTGAAGCTAACTGAAGCTAACTGAAGCTAACTGAAGCTAACTGAAGCTAACTGAAGCTAACTGAAGCTAACTGAAGCTGGGCGCCGATGTGTTCCCGGTGATCCGGCCAAGATTTCGGCGGGGGTCCCGATGCTGATGCGTCACCGGGCGTCCGGGGCTTGGACCGGGAGGATCACTGCAGCCGTGGGCGCGGTGGAGAGGACAGCGGCGGAGAGAGGAGACGGACACGGTCCAGCCATACACTAGGTTTTGACCTAGTCTTTTTCCTTTGTTTTTTCCCCCGGCCTGTATTTGAGGCCGGCCTTTATTTGTTCGTCTCGACGACGGCCCCGGCCATTATCGGAGACCCGGCTTTTAATTAACTACAGGCCACTATTAGAGGAAATACGGTATTCATGTTCACGTAAATATAAAGGTTGTACACACACACACATATAAAGAACCTTTTAACTTATTGTCTGTATTATCTATATTATCTTTGTTTACATGAATTGAAATGATTTAACTATGAATTAACATACGCACTGCTCTTTTGTCGTCCCTCCTGCAGAGCAAACATGAGGTGATCCTGAAAGGTGACGTACACAAACTTTGCAGCAGCGTCTGCTTTGACCGCTTCCACAGGATCAACAAGCTGTCCATGGCTAAATGTGGGAACTGCGGCTCCCACTGCCAGAACAAACCGCTCACGCTGAAGATGGAGGACGGCAACAAAAGCCTCTGCACTGCAGAATGTCTGGCCAAGTTCAAAGAGGTACGGAAATCAAAAATTATAATCAGCGTCACTTAATTCACCAAGGACAGTAAATTTATGGGAAAATATACAGGAATTTGTCTTGGTGGGATTGGTACAGAGTAGGGCTGAACGATTTTGAAAAAATATCTAATTGCGATTATTTTGACTGATATTGCAATTGCGATATGATTAGAGGGAATGATAATTTTACATCATTATTCTCATTTTCATTGAAAAACGTAAAATGATTATGGTGTGATTTTTGCGGGGATCTGTATCAAACAAAGATGTTTTCTTAAGTCTGTAGAATATGATGTGTAGGCCAGGACGTCTCTGCAGCACGACAATATTTAATTTAAAATGGTATTTTGACACACATTTCGCCTTTAACAAATATTGTGCCTCCTGCGATTTGAAAATTGCAGTAGGCCATATTGCGATTTCGATAAAATTTCGATTAATTGTTCAGCCCTAGTACAGAGGCATATCGACAACTTGTACAGACTGACACACATGGTGTAGGGACAACAGGGCCGCACATATAAACTATACAGTATTGGAGACCGTACATATTACTCTACAAATATAAAACATTTGATTTGATTTTGTGATATGCCTGTTCTCTCCTTTGTTTGTATTACTTGGCAGAAAATCAAGACACCCCAGCCATGTGCCATGTGCCATACTTCCAAGCTGATGTCGGACATGGTCGAAAACAAAAACAGTGTGGATGTAGTGGATCTCTTCTGTACCAGCAGCTGTGTGATGGCATACAAGATCCAGACTGTCCGCACATCAGGTACTGGACATTCATTTTGTCAAGACAGCGTCTCTTCTTCGCGCTCCGTCCTTCTCCCTCCACTCCCCCTACCTCTCTTTCTCTCGCCCTCTTTGTCATGGCTTACAAGATCCCGACTTTCAGTGAATCCGGTACTGCAGTGCTTCTGCCGTCTTGGTCAAGTCTCTGATTAAACCCCCTCCTTCTCCATAGGTGATCTGTTGTCTTGTGACAGCTGTGGTGAGGCCACGGTACCAGCCTACCATGTAGCCATGTCAGATACCTCCATCAAGAACTTTTGCACTCCACAATGTGTCACGGCTTTTCAGGTAATGCGGCCCACAGACTATACGACTCTTTCTAGTCTTTTCTAACTAACAAGCTCTACAGTAAACTAAGGGATGACATTTTTTTAGCAGTCGTCATGATGGCAAAAACTAGGAAAATAAGGTCCAGGTAGAAAACAATCAGAATTATCCATTGAACTACGTTGTGAGCCAGTATCTAGAATACACTGGATACACTGCCTTATCTGCCTTTTTAGGAGACCAGACCCGTAGCGCCTGGTATTATTCTCAAGTTTGGTGCCAATTCTCCCCATGGTGGCGCTATAGCAACTGTTTAAAGTTCAAAACTTTGAAAAGTCATTAAAAATCAGCCGTATGTTTTGCAACTTTGTCCAAAATGTAGGCCCAAGTGAGAAAAACCTTTCATATGCTGCAACCTAGTGCAAATTATGAAGTCCATCACTCTGATTTTTTCAAAAACTGTAAAACTAATTAAACCCAATTACTCTCACATTTTTTGTTCAATTTGCACCAAACTTGGTACACAGCATCTTCAGACTGTCCCAGACAAACCATCTGTTTGGATTTAGGATTCGGATTTTTGATACATCAAAAACTGAGCCCACAGTGCATTGAAATGTTTTACTGTAAATGGTACATTACATATTTTTCTTAATAAATCTGGCAATTTTTTCTGAATCGTCACAAAAATATTTTGGCAGACAGAGGACATGTTGTAGATGACATGTAAAATTTGTAATTTTGGCAATTTTTTAAATTCTGTGGTCATTTCATAATAGAAATGAATGGGAAATTAAGCATACTTGAAAAATCATTTACAGAGGAACCATGTTCAAAACAATTAAATAGAAATATTTTCAAAATGATTAAGTATGCATGGGAATTTTGTAAATCTTTAATATGCACTAAATCATTCTCTTCTTACTTTTTTTTTCTCCTGACTAAACTGTTTTGCCATTGCTTTAGATTTTATATAGACTTACAAAGAATTCTGAATGAATACCAAAAAAATTTTTTTTATTATTAATTTATTATTATTATTATTATTTTTTATATACAGGTATATCTATATATATATCTTGTATATAGACTTGTATTTAGCCATTTATTAGTTTTTATATAAAACTATAAAATGGCTAAATTGAGCCCGGTCACCATATTGCTGCTTGCAGCTATAATCTTGATTATCTTTGTATTCCCTTCACAGTCATCATTTAATCTGTGCTCGATACTGTACCTTTTTTGCAGAAGTTTTCAACCATTACACTTTATTTTTTGCTTTTCTGTGCCACAGAAGAAGTTAAAAACGACCCAGATGAACACCCCAGTAGCCCTGACCCAGATCCAGACCCCCACCCCCAACCAAACCCAGCCTGACGTTCCCAAAGCTCCAGCGAAACTGCCGTGCTCCCAGTGCTACCAACTCATAACCACTAAACCTAAACTCATCCAGATCAAGGTAACCTGTGTGGGGGGGTATTTTTTTAAGGGGCAGTCCACTCACCTTCAAAGGTTAGAGAAAATAGGGATGGGGATTGACAGGAACTCATTGTTGATAGGATGGCTGACTATTAGCAATAATAGCAATAATAGTATCATCATCATTGTTTTTTTTGGCGTATTAGCCTCCTGTCTTGAGAGCTGAGAAATTGTGACAGTTGGTGATGTTCTTACACTTGACTAAGTTCAAGCAAACTCTGTCTGTGTGTGCAGGACAAGCTGGTTTTCGTGTGTAGCTTGGCCTGTTGTCAAGAGTATAAGAAGGTCAACTGTGTGACGGGCCTGTGTGAATACTGTAAGATGGAAAAGATCAGCAGAGACGTCAAGAGGATCGACAACAAAGACTGCCACTTCTGCAGCGACGGTAAGAAGACAGGCAAAAATATCCACAGGGCTAATGCAGTTTGCATCTGCGTATCCGAACCAAGGAGGTTCTTGTTGCGGCCCGGTTGCAGCACAGCAGTTTAAGCCGCTGCACCAGCTCCATTATTGTTCCGTCCGCGGTCCGCCCGTTCTGCTGCGCGTATCTAGGATTTTACCTGTGGGTAAGTGAACACAGTTATCTAGTTCTGCTTATTGTTCCATAAACAACTCAAGTTGTACCGTGAGGAACATTAATGTACCATAGAGGAGTACTTATGTCACTTTTTTTTGAGAGTGTAGGCGTAGGTTGCCAAATAGAAGGCTTCTCAGCGGCTTTCCGTGGATAAACTCATTTCCAACATTTATTTAACGTTGGTTCATGTATCCTCTATTTTGTTAATGACATGGTGATAAATGACTACAATAAGCAAAATATTGGCATTTATATACATTTATATGGCTAAAATACGGAACAGACGGGTGCATAGTCCATCAAAAACAGAAGTCTTTCGTGTCTCCAGAGTTGCGGCTCTGATCCGGCTCCGTCAGCAGATCCATCAACGCGGCCGGTGCAGCAGGTTGCATTGAAGTTAATGGCTGCTTATCTGACCCGACCCAAACGGACGGAACAGAAATGCAACCGGTGTAGCGGCCACATTACTGTCATGTCAGTTGTAAGCTTTGGATGTAAAGTGTTTATGGCCCAGTTTACAGTTGTTTTGCCCAAAATTAGCTTTATTGATCCCTGGGGGGAAAGTGGGTCAATGCAGCAGCAAACCAAAGGCTACAGATACAAGGCTTAGTACAAAAGAGATTAAGTATGGAGCATCATCATGATAATGATAATGGCTAACCGAAAGATTTACAGATGTATCTGTAATCAGAAATCAGATGTACATCCTATTGAACATCGACCAAATCCAGTCAAGAGATTAAGATCTAGAAATTGTGGAAATGTGAAATGCGTAGGGACCCTGAGCCTCTCCTGTCTCCCTTCCCAGGCTGTAAGCTGCTGTATAAACACGACCTGGCCAAGAACTGGGGGAAACACTGTCGCTGCTGTGCCTACTGCTTCTCCATCTCCAAGGTGCTGGTGACAGGACAGTATGGAGACACGACCGAGGAGTTCTGCTCGGACGACTGCATGTCCAAATACTCCATGCTCTTCTGCCATGTAAGCAGAGGTGGAACTGAAGGATCATCACTAACCCAGTTTACTGCACATAACGCAATATTCAAGTTTAATGAGGCAGATCGTGCCCTAAAATTATATGCGTACATGCATAAAAATCAAGTTGTGCTCTTTTGTATATTTTGTATTTTATTACTACTAGCCAATATAATGTTCAAGTTTAAGAAGGTAAACCGTGCTTTAAATTTATATACATTAGATTACAATTATATCAGCAGACTGAACACTGAAATTCTTTGTAATTTTTGGAGGACAGTTTCTTTTCTGGAGGTGGGGCGGCGGTGGTACATTTGCAAAAAATGGATACATTTTGTTTTTGGATGAGGTTTGTTCGTAGTGCTGCTGCTGGTGTTCTGATAGGCCGAGGCAGTGACCAGACCTGGGAGTTTAAAGTGGAACTGAAGAAGTAGTATATATGCAGCTGACTGAGAAGCACCGAAATTTCTGTGACACCTTAAAGAGTAACTAAACCCCAAACCCAAATCTGTGTAAAGCCTGACATCTAATGGTGAAAAGTAGGCTACTGAACTGGCCATCTGCTATTGGCTGGTCTTTGTTGCCAGGTGATGTCACCTCTACAGAGATGTCAGGCTTCACCACAAATTTGAGTTTGGGGTTTAGTTACTTTTAAGTAAATATTGGTGTAGATCTGTTCTGTTGCCCAATTGGAGCTGGGTTAGTGCTCCCTTTTCTGGACTCACCCGCTCCCTAAATTACTTGCTTTGGCTGAGTGGGCCAGCTTAAAGGATAATTGTGGTTATTTTCCTAGTTTTTGCTATCATAACGATTGATTGTGTTCAAAATTTAGTCATTTACTTCACTGTAGAGCTTCACGTACCTCCAGTTTGCAGGGAGTGCTGCTCTAGAATACACAAGCACAGGACCAAAACAACAACAGTTGAACCCAAAAAGCAATTTAAAACACAACCTTGCAACACAATAACATTCACACTGCAGTTGCACATATCTTTAAATACCTATGATTTAACAGTGACATTTCAGTTCTAATGGGTATGTAAAGCTCTACAGGGGAGTAAGTGACAACATTTTGAACACAATCAATCATCATGATGACTAGGAAATTAGGAAAATAAGGCCCAGAATGATGAATATAACCAGAAGTATAATAACTCTCTCTCAGGTTGCCCAGTGTGACACCTGCGGTCGCAAGAGGAAACTGACGCAGACTCTTCCCATGCTGGGGGAAGTCAAACACTTCTGTGACCTGAGTTGTCTGCTGCACTTCTGCAGCAGGAAGACGTTCACTCAGAACCAGGTAGTCACCAAAGGTACGTCTTGTTGCAGTTTTGTATTTGGTTTGCCCGTTTTATTCCTTTTAAACCTGTTTGAATTCATGTCTGACTTTTTTAAATGATATCTTATATGGGTCTGACCCCCCTCACCCCCCCAATTTTAAAACATTCAAAAATGTCGTTTGGTCTCTCTCTCCCTTTCTGTTTGCTGCCTCCATCTCTTCGTCCCCTGGATCTGCAGGTACATTGGAGGCCACTCCTGTCATCGCTAACGTTGTCTCGCTTGCTAGCGCTCCGACCAGGCAGCCCAATGCCTCTGCCAGCACTGCTCAGCAAGGTATACACACACATACACACACACTCTTATGTATGTATATAATATATATTTGAGATATATATGAGAGAGAGAAAGAGAGAGAGATGGCGCATATACTCTAGATCAGTCGCTGTCCTAACTCCCAATTTCACCCATGTGGACATCAGTGTTTATTGTGCAGGTTTGCTCTTTTTTGCTGACTCATACTCTGTCATTGTCTCCACAGGCACTGTCCTTAACGTTGAGACAAAGATCCTTGGACATGTAAGTTGAGGGAATGAAAACAGGTTTATTTTGAAGCTTAGTCCCTATAACCCACAAAGGAGGACTCCTGACCTGATTTGTAAAGCCCCTCCCTCTTTAGAGTCCCACTCATGATAACTTGGTTAACAACAGTTGCAGTTGTCTATTAGAAATGAACAACTTTATTTAAACTCCCATTCTCTAGACACAGCTTGAGCAAGACACTGAATGCTCCAAGGCCGCTGTTCCATAGCTGACCCACCACTCTGACTGCAGAGGGGAGAGAGCAGAAAGAGAGTTTCATAAAGAGTCGACCGAGTTACTCTGAGCAAACAGTTGTTTTTTGTTTCGTTAGGTATTTACGAGCACAAGAGTCATTATTTCTTTTATGATGCTGAAGTGTTAGCCTGGGGGAGTTCAGATGTGCAGGTGCTCCTATCTCTTAGAAACTATCTCTTAGGTTATTTCCTTGGAGAATAATGAGTGTGAATGTTCAACAATTATTACTGGTTGGCATAATGAAGAAGTAACCTTTAACCAATGCTAGTGATATAAATTACCTGTATTATCATAAAACATGAATATTCAACACTAGTTTGTCTTGGCTTCCAATCTGCAGCTTGAATAAACTGTCGAACTACCAACTCTCTTGTTCTTGAGATTTCTTCAACAGTATTATCATTATTGCTGTTATTATCTGTCTGTCCTTCAGGCCAGTACTCAGACAGGTGCTCCTCCTCCCAAAGTCCTGAAGAACAAGGCCCTGCTCTGTAGACCGTTGGTCGAGAACAAGGGGGTTTCCTGTACAACAGAGACAGTCGACACCGAAGCACAGACGGGTAACACACACACACACACACACTTTTTTTTACTGCTTTGTTGGGTTCACTTCATTCACCAACTACAAAAATGTAGAAATTTGCTGCAGTTGCATTGGTGCAGAGACGTATTGGCAACCTGCATAGCAACACAGTACAAACTGACACACATTGTTAACAGTCTGTCTGCTGTGTTGATGGACAACTAAGGAGACAGCAGTATTTTGCCAGCTGTCTGTATTTGGTCTTGACTCTTGCCAAATATCAGCAAATATGAGCCTGCATCCCTCTCCATGACCACTGATGTGTAAAACTGTGTGCTGCCTTTACATTTTATAAGAACATTCACATTAACATTCTACATTAACACATACATGCAGATTAAATACTTGCTTTGTTATATCTTCTTAACTGAGTATAGTATCTTTGCCTGCGGTGAAATATTTACTCCATCGCAAATACTGCACACACACACACACACACACACACACACACACACACACTCCTGGTTTCAGCGCTCTGATATGGTCTCTCTCTCTGTCTGTTCTCTAAAGATGACCTCTTCCCCAAAGTCGTCGTCCTGCCTGTCCCGGTGCCAGTGTTTGTTCCGGTGCCTCTGAGCATGTACAGCCAGTACATCCCCAAACTCCTGGGCCTGCCCATACCGGTATGTGCAGCACCTCGAAGTGCTCGAACACCCCTGATGTTCTTTGGACCTGGATTTAGCCAAGGGAGTTACTGGGGAAAAAATCTGAAATTAGAATATTGCTAGAATGTGTTATTGCCCTTTATTATAGAACAGTTGAGGGAAAAAATTGAAGATATACTTAAATCACAGAAATCCTTCTTTCTCAAGCTCTGGGACCCAAGAGGGTGGTGTCCCCGCAAGAGCAAAATTTACATTTATTTTCATCATCCTGAACCCTGGGGTGTCTTCTCAGTTTAGGGTCTCAGGCTGTGGAAAAAAACATGTTTTTCCAAATCTATGTCTGTCCCAAGCTGCCTGTGCCCATGTTCCTTCCTGCGATGCTGGAGCACATCATGGAAACCGTCCAGCAGATGAGTGAGAAGATGCCCTCTGACCCCTCTGACCCCTTCGAGGCAGAGGTCATCCTCATGACTGAGATGGCGGCTGAGCAGGATGAGAGGGATGAGAAGAAGAAGGAGGGGCAGAAGGATGGAGTGGTGGAGAAAGAGAGAGACAGGCCAGAAGCTCACGCCCCGGATGGTAAGAACTTTAATTTCAAGACATGAATTGATTATGCTGTTATATGACCGTGGACTATATGACAATAGGCTGTCAGGGCCAATGTCACTTTTTCACGTGGCGATGTTGAGGTTTTTCCATCAGTGTAATATTTAGAAAATAACATTTAGCTTTTGCAATGTAGCCATTAACTAGAACAACAAAATCACTGAATATGAGGCGTTGAGAACAAAGCTCAGCTGAGTCAGTGGAGGAAAAGAGACGAGCCTGAAGTGACACAAACACACACACGCACACACACGCACACACACACAAACACACACACATACACACACACACACACACACACACAGAGCCCTACAGCTCACACACCATTCCCAGGAGGCAGTGAGTGAAGCCCTTTCTCCTCTTTAAACTTGTTTTAAGTCAGTGAAAAGTGTGGCAAGGCTAGTTTAGCCTGTTTTTGAGCGCAGTTATAGGAAAAAAATGTTAACCTGAAAACAATGTTATTCTCCCCAAAATGCGAACCAAATGGAGAAGGAAACTTGCATGAGGCGGGACCTTTCCATAGAAAGCCTCTAAGCCAATGTCCACCAGACACGTTTTCTATCCCGTTAAGACGAGTTGACATTGTATTCAGTGTTTCTGTGTCCTCTGGGTGCGGATGCAGTGCGGGAGCCGGCCGGGGTGTATCTATACACAATAAAGAAATAGCCAATGAATATTATATGATCTCTTATTTATTGCGCCAAAATTTCAGTTTCCCCAATTGAAACCAACGAATGAATGTCAACAGGCTTTTTTCCTGTGAGCAACTAAAGTGAGCAAGTTTAAAAGGAACACAAGTGACTATAAGGACAACAAGGTTTATACGATACGATACGATAGGACTTTATTGTCAGATTTCTCTGAAATTTGTCATGCATCATAGCAGCTCATTGATATAATTGATAAAACGGTAAGCAAGTCCGATTCAAGGAAACCCCATCACTTCAGAATCCAGCACTGAGTATGTCACGGATTCAGAGCAAGATGCAATCCAAGATTTTTTAGAAGATGATTCAGGAAGAGAAGAACACCTTGTAGATACAACACACAAGTTTGTACAGTACTTTTTGCACCTTGACCTTTATATTTAGGGCATCTGTGATGAGAAATAAAAAGAAACATATTTTTTTCTATGCCTTTGTGAAAAGGATTTTTTCCTGGAGTTCAGCAGTGTGCGGATTCTTCAAGTCTGACTACATTTCTTACAACCCACACTTCTTTATATTTACACAGTTACACGAATATAAAGTATCTCTGTGTGAGCACACTGTGATCTAAGGAATTCGGGAGGTTGTTATTCCGGGATAGAAACAGAGAAGGACTTTTGCTCGTGTCCTTGAGTCAGCCAGAATAATGAGATTGCTGTTGAAGAAGAAACAGCTGTAACTCAAAGTAGACAAGGAGATACACGAGTCCTGTAATTATTGGCTAATGTTAGACTGAGGAGATCACCAGCCAATGAGGATACGATGTGTACTTTGTCTGGTAAATATCTAGTATAAGAGAGAGTGCAGAGAATGTCTTGCTTTGAGAGTGTGACGATAAAGCTCTTACCCCTCGTCCAGTCGTCTCACTCTCGGTTAAAGAACCCAGGATTTCTTTTAAATCCAGCGACTGGCGATGAGGATGGGATAGTTCTAGACTGAAAGACCCAGTCGTTCCCTCAACTGCACACAAAGGTAAGGACTTTGTTTCCTTATTATTGTGTCTGCTTGTGGGAGGGATTGGGTCCGTAGGAACCATCCGGGACAGGTGGTAGGTTTAGTTGGTAGTCAAATAATTTATCCCCTAAGTCTGATCCCTATTGCCCCAAACTAGCGTCAGAAAGTGGGAGTGGGATCGGGAGTTTGATGAGAACGGGGATTTGGACAATATTGGGTGGCGTTAGAAAAGGGTTTGCGAGAACCTTTTATGAGAAAACCCCCGACTGGACAAAAGTCGCATCCTGTGTTCAGAAGTCCCATGAATTGGTAGACGACTGGTATGAAAGATTCAGGTTGGTGTGGGATGACTCCTCGGGGTTGAGTGGGCTTGCAGGGAGCGAAATAAGTAAAATCACTGTGGGGAAATGGGTCACTGGGTAAAGGACTTTTCCTAAAAACCATGAAAGCCAAGAAAACGGGTAAAACTATTTTTAAATTTGACCCCAGAAAGCAATCCCTGCTCCTTGGGATGGTGGTGAGAGACAGTGACAGACCAAAGGAAACTGCACCCAGATGTGGAAAGTAACTAAGTACATTCACTCAAGTACTGTACTTTAAGTACAGTTTTAAGGTACTGGCATTACTTGAGTATTTCCATTTTGTGAGACTTTTTACCCCGCTACAGCAGCTGCAGCTACTAGTTACTTTGCAGAATAAGGTTTTACTTGCAAAACATACAATAAGATCATAAAATATGTTGCATTGTTAGAGTTTAAACTCCCCAACAGTATGTAGAGCAGTTAGACCGACAACATTAAAATACTTCTTCTTAGGTTAATGCATCAATAATTGAACACTCTGAAAGACTGAGTACATTTACTTTTGATACTTAAGTAAATTTTACTGCTAATACTTCTATACATTTATGTAAGTCAACTTTTGAATGCAGAACTTCTACTTTTAATGAAGTATTTTTCCATTATGGTGTTGCTGCTTTTAATTAAGTAAAGGATTTGAGGACTTTTTCCACCACTGCCCAACACACACTGACTTGGGGAACCTCAGAGCTATGAAGGCATTTACTACACAGAAGACCGATGGCTTAATGGGTTCAGTGTCAGAGGCTGAGCACACATGCATTCCCAAGTAGGACTTTCTTTTAGATCCAACACTTCTCATGTCTCCATTTTCCAGGCCACACCAGTAACTTCAGTGATGACTTGGACACAGACGACCTGGCCAGTTTCCTCAACAACTGGGAGGACCCCTCCTCTGACGCCGGCTTCAGGTCACCCAGTCGACCGTACGCCCACGAGAAGCTCCGCCCAATCTTAGACGTTCCTGTGGGCATGCCCAGTGAGCCTTATTCTGAGCCCCCGCCTTCAGTCCCGCCTCCCATGGACATCGAGGCTGACTTCACTGTTGGTGAGAGGACGAGTTGTACAGATTTGGTGTTTCCTCACTTATTTTATGTGATCCAAGTCTGTTCCAAGATGTTTTCCTGATGTTTCATGTGGTGTCATTGGCAGAAACTCTGGAGCTGATGGCCCAGCTGAGAGAGCAGCCCCAGCGCTCCCCCAGCCCTCCGCCTGCCGCTTCACGACGACGACAAGCTCACAGGAAAGCCAGGGACAAGAATAAGGTAACAAACCTCCTGGGGAAGGAGTTTAGATGCTGCTCACGTGTCTAAGACTAGATTTTTTTTTTTATTTGAAAAGATTAGATTTGATTTGCACATTCTCAATGTTCATCTTGCCCTGATCTTATCTGTGGCGTAACCTCCTCTCTCCTCTCTATCTTAGGGTCGTAAGTCGAAACAGTCGGCTAAGACAGCTGAAGTGACATCTCAACGAGGCTGTTCCAGCAAGGCCGTGTCCAGGGAGCCCCCCAGACTGAAGAGTCTGTATGGAATTGATGCCTGGAAGAGCTGGATCCAGTGGAGGGAAACCCAGCCCGACCTGGACCCCGTTCCTGGTACATGAATAACTGAGTTAGCTGGATAAGTTTGTTGACAATTTTACATGAGCCTGGGACTTGTGTTCTTTGAAGCAAGCTTAAGATTTAGTCTAACTTGTCACCAACAACATGCAAAAACGCAGGCTTAGAGTTAGCTGGATTATGGCCAGGCTTTTTTAAGCACTTAGACAAACTTTTCAGAGAAAAGATGTATTGAGAGATCTTCCTGGTCCGTTGGTGTTTGGTTTAGTCGAGAAGGGATTATTTACATCTTATCAGTTTGAAGAATAGTTTTATATTTAATTTTGACTTGCTCCCAGATTCTCTTTGGACAGTGCCACTGGCTCTGAGAATGGAAGTCAAAAGAAATTATAGTATGTGAGCTCATTACATTTTGAATAATTGTCACAATGAAAAGTATTAAATACCTACAGTATATAGGTAACTGCATTGATGCATTATAAGCTATAGATGCAATTTGAAATCGCCTACTTGCACATTATCATCACATTAGTATTTATCTGCTATTTTCTGCCACAATTGCTGTCATTTTAGAAACTTTGGCAGTGTTGCATTTCATAGATATGTTTTTATTCCTTACTGTCTTCAATTAACTCTTGATGAGCTACAGTAAAAAAGGTGCTCCTTTTTGGCCATGTTGTCTTGCCATCCAATCGTGTGATTGGTGATCAGTTTTTGACTTTCTACTCATGTTCCCTTTATTTCAAAACGGGAGTGCACAGCTGTCCAAGGTAACGACATACCTGTGTTCATGGAAGTTAGCTGGAGGATTAGCAAGGTCATTTGAAACACCAGGCATTACATAACCTTTTATCTTTGTCTTAGCTCGTCCCATGGAGCTGAAGGAGGATGTTCTTCGCTGCACCACAGCAGAGCTGAGCTACGGCCTCTGTCGCTTCATCGCCGAGGTGAAACGACCCAATGGAGAGCCATACTCACCTGACAGCTTGTTCTACCTCTGTCTCGGCATACAACAGGCAAGACAGACAACACTGTGCACACAGGCATGAACATCCATATGATGC
Organism: Centroberyx gerrardi; assembly: GCF_048128805.1. Taxonomy (NCBI): domain Eukaryota; kingdom Metazoa; phylum Chordata; class Actinopteri; order Beryciformes; family Berycidae; genus Centroberyx; species Centroberyx gerrardi. The sequence continues at coordinate 21,142,491 of NC_136015.1, forward strand.
ACAGTTGCCACATCAGGGTTAGAAATTAACAGGGTTTTTTGTTTGTATTTTTGTTTGTTTTTCAGAGGGGTTTTTTGCCCCCTTGATCTTATTTTTAAGGGAATTTTTATTGATTGATTTATTATCTGTCTGACTGTAACCTCTTGTCTCTCTGTAGTACCTGCTTGACAACGGGTGCATGGAGAACATATTCACTGATCTGCTCTACAGCAAGTTCTCCATGGAGTTCACCAAGATACTGAAAGATTTCAAACCCAAAATCACAGCCAGTGGTAAGAGATCATCCACCTCTGTTTTTGTCTTTCCAACAATATTTTGACTCTTAATCTTTCAGTCTGTGTCTCTTTCCGTCAATCTCTATCACACGCAAATGCACCCACAGGTACTTTCCTTGCTAGATTTTTAACAGAACCTCCTCCTCCTCCCCCTCTCTCTCTTTTCCCTCTCCCTGTCCCTCCCTCTGCAGGCTACGTCCATTCCCGTGTGGAGGAGGAGTACCTGTGGGACTGCAAACAGCTGGGCGCCTACTCCCCCATCGTCCTCCTCAACACCCTGCTCTTCTTCTGCTGCAAGTACTTTGGCTTCACCACAGTGGAGCAGCACCGCCAGCTGTCCTTCGCCCACGTCATGCGCTGCACCAAGACCAGCGCCAACAACACCAAGACCACCTTCCTGCGCTTCTACCCTCCCATATCCATGAACGAGCAAGAGGAGCAGCTGCAGACAGGTACGATTAGGGCCGGGTGTCAAAAAACGTTACCCGTTAGTACTGCATGTCATCCCTCCTCTCTGCCTCACTTTCCTGCGAATCTCTACTGAAACTGTCAATGAAGGCAAGAAGCCACAAAAGCCCTAGGTACGACACACTAATGCTGCTGCTACAATCTCTAATTGGTCTAGAGTCAACCTATTCAACTAGTGATATTTCCTGTGAGGCTTCCATTGAACATAAATAATGACAATATAAGAAAACATTGAACATAGTTTAATGAAAATTCTGAGGTCTTCAATCTTTCCTGTCTCTCTCTACTGTAAAAACTATCATAATAAAGGCAAAGTTGCCTAGTTCTTTAAAACTCTAGACTCTTTTTTTTATTATTCACTATTTGCTGAAAAAGGTTGAGCCCTCCCACTACAGCAGAGTACTGTGTGTCACAACTGTCAATCATTCAGTCAACTTTACCTCCCTCGTCTATACTTTAGCAGCTGATAGATCCCTGTCCAATAATAATGTAAGGCGATGGCTAGAAACATGTTCCGATCCCATTTATCCCACATTACTGATGAAAATCACTGTTTTCACTGCGTCACTTGGCAACCAGAGCAAGCTAAGGCGCCTCCTTGTGATGCTTGGGATCCATTTTGTCCCATGAACTTTGCCACATCATCCTCCCTTTGACTTTCTCTTCATCCCCCCCCCCCCCCCCCCCCCCCCCCATCTTTCCTAGCCGTTTCCACTATATCTACCTAATAAAGCAGAAATGCATTAAAAATCTGCATCACACGCATGCTTGTGTTATTGTAATACTTCAGATTTAGGGGTATGTGATATGTGTGTGTGCTTGTATATGCTCTTCAGATGCAGATGGTGTCCCGGCCAAGAAGCGTAAGGTGGAGAGTAAAGAGGAAATCCTGGAGATGGTGCAGGACAGTGAGAACCCTCTCCGCTGTCCGGTCCGACTCTACGAGTTCTACCTCTCCAAGTGGTGAGAGCATCACCCCCCTTCTCTCTCTCTCTGTGGCTGGTCCAAGTTTTAAGCTTTGCACTTTTACGCCTCTTTAGTTTAAATAAAAATTGTACTATCGATATATGTTTTTAGATTGAATTCGCTGATGGCCGAGATTTTGTGCCGATATTCAATGTCTTGAAATTTGATCATTTTTATGCCAAAAAAATCTAAAGTACATAAAAGTATTGTACAGTGTAGTATCGTACAGTGTTCATTTTTTCTTGTCATGGAGGAAAAGCCTCTGAAACAGCATTTAGGCCAGCAGCATGGGACACTAAAACTCTCCATTGAAACCCAGACTAATGAAAACCGCACCTTTTCAATGGTAGAGGAAAAATGTATTTGTAAAAAATTTAATTGAACAATTAATCATTAATTAAATTTGTAAAGGAAATATAATTTCGTTGTGGGTTTCACAAACGTTTAATGTAGCTGTAGTCTGAGAGAAACCTCCATCATATCAGAAGTTGACAACACCAATTGGCCGATGTCTGATACTTAATAAAAGACTATTAACGGGCTGATATATCTGTCTAATCCTGGTTTCTATTGTAAATCATGTGTGCTAAACCAAATTTCCCTTATCGAACCTCACTGATACAGGTCGCTCTCCCTGGTCGCTAGGCTTCCTCGTTGACTCTAACATCTTCCTGTTCCCTTTTCTCTCTCTCCGTCCAGCTCAGAGACGATCAAGCAGCGCACCAACCTGTTCTACCTTCACCCAGAGCGCTCCTGCGTTCCCAGCAGCCCCATGTGGTTCTCCTCCACCCCGCTGGACGACAGCACCATGGAGGCCATGCTCATCCGCATCCTCACCGTCCGAGAGCTGCACGTCAAGACGGGGAAAGGGGGAGGGGGAGGGGGAGGGGGAGGGGGGCAGCAGCAGACGCCAAATGACCCGCTCTTTATACCTGACAAGAAGGACGAAGAGGAGGATTCAGAGTGATGAAAAGAGAAGTGACCTTTTTTGTGTTTGTTTTCGGGAAGATTGCGTTTGAATTCGGGCATCAGCTTGTGGTGAAAAATGTATGGAAATTGACTCAGATGCACATTTAAACACATTCCAATGAACACACATAGACACCTACAATGTGCTGAAATGCAAAGAAATTCAAATCAAACCTCATTTCCCACATGTTTAGCAGGATTTGAAGACGCACATGTTTATTGTTGTTCTTGAGGACTGACATGTGAAGAGCCTTTCCCCAGATCAGGGTGCATCTCCCTGTTACGCTACCTCGCAAACAATTTGACTTCTAGGTTTCAGTAGAGACTTTTCTCATGGTTTCACTGTTGTTTCAGAGGCCTTTCCACTTTGCCACGGAAAAAAATATTCTGAGGGTCGGACTAGTTTACGCACACAACTCCTCATTTGTATTATGTGTCAAGTCTTTGGTTTCCCTTTTGTATTGTGAGCTCTCGTCACTTGAATGTTTAGTGACTGCAGATTTGACTCAGGATTTGATTGTCATTTTTATTTTTTTTAGTTTTCATATTTCCCTTTTTCCTCATTATTCAAAATGAGAAACAGACCAAGATTATTGATCAGTTGCATATTAACAGTTAGTGGGAGGAAGAATGAGATGATTGGTTAGTAACCCCTCATTTATATTTACTCAATTTGAACCGAAGAGTCTCCAGTCTTGATTTGGATCTTTATGATCGACATGCTGTGTTATGTATTTGAAAATGAGATTAAAAAAAATGTAGATTTGCTGCCCCCTACTGTTCTATTCATGTACATCTTGGCTGTATACCTTTACTTTGAGTCTTCAGAGTCTGCCTGGAAATGTTCTCAGAATATTTTTCTACTTCTTTTTGAATAAAAAGTTTTATGGTTTTATTGTGGATGTCTTATTAGCGATGAAATGTGAAACGCAGAAAATTTTCTCTGAAACGTTTAGCGGAGTTCAGATCAGGAGAAGAACAGGAGCCGTCTGACTATAAAAAGTATCTGTTTTTATTCAGCAGTATTACACTGTATAATGACTACATATAAATGTGACGTTATTAAACTTACCATCAGCATTTCTCTCAGAGGTTTGATGCACAGCTGAAGTCATTTTCAGAGGAAGACATTTTTGATTTGCTTCCTCTTGGCTGGTGATAACTGATCCTGAGTCTGTCTGTAGCTTACTTCTTATTTTAATGCTGATGACCCAAGGTGAGAGAAAACACTTTGAAAATAAGAACAGTTTTCACACATTACCCTGTGATGCCTGAGCATCACATTTTAGGTTTAAACTTCTTTATTCTACTTTTGACGTAATTCAATCTGTGTATCTGTGACAGTCAAACAACAGGATATCGAGGGCTTGGAGCCAAAGGGGCGTAAGTGCGATTTTGGGTGAATATGAGTATTATATATCAGTTGAAAGGTCTCAGTGAGATCTTTTCAGTGCCAAAAGGACACAACTGAAATCATGACCCATAAGTTTTAATTAAACAAACACTGAAAGCCGTAACAGTAAAACTAGGGTTTGCTGCCAAAAGGGCGTAACTGCACTTACGCCCTTTTGACACCAAGCCCCACTTTTGACACTGAACAAGCATTGTGGGTAGAGGATCCTAACAGCACTTAGGTCAACTCAAAATGCATGCTGACGTAAGTAATGCTAGCATGGCAGCATGATCACATCATTTTTAGTATCTTATTCAAATCCTAATTAATATTCTAGGTCAATATTAGATGAATGTAAATATGTTAATATTCCCATGAAATACTTCAAAATGTTATTTTATAATGTTAGGAGTGTGAACTGGTCAAGATGAGCTCTGATAGTAAGACTGCTGGTAGCTGAAGTTCTCCCTCAGTGTTATGAGGAGTTTTACAGGTCTTTGAATGTGTCCCAGGACATATCAGTAGGTGATGTGTCCTGGGACACATACAAACATGTATTATACTAGCAAAAGAAAAGAAAAGAAGTAGTTTAGAATCAAAAGTAGGTTCTTATGTCTATAGAGATTTATTAAAAAGGTTTATTAAAAGTTTTTAACAGAAAAAATGTATCAATCAATTTGATATGTTCCATGTAGCTACAATTTTAAAGGTCTTGGTGAAAGTTGCTGAGCATTACTTCAAGATAAAGATATTCATTCTGATCTTGTTTTATATTTCAGTGTTGATTGAAGTGTAATTGCTAGATTTGTATTAAAATGAATGTATTTTACAATTGTTTACTTACATACGCCCATATTCTGTATGGCTGTATTGGGACAATGTTTGTGCCAAAAAGGCATATTTCACTCTTTTGCCATTTTTAAAAAACAACAAATATAATTCAACTTAAACTGTAGCAGTATTGTTTTTATAGTAATGCTCAATCTGCTAACACAAAAAGTTAAAATATTGTGCTTAGTATGTGGTAACGGCAGCTGATCCCAGTTTGATCAAAATTTGTTTTGGCTCTCCTGTAAAATCTACTATAACGCACTTACGCCCCTTTGGCTCCAAGCCCTCGATATATCAACAGATCAGCTGTATTTTGGGTCACTATTAAATTTTAATCATTTAGATTGGAGAACTTCAGAAATTGTCCAGTGTTCCTCTGTTAGTTTCACTAAATAAAAAATAATTTAGAGGTGTATGATGGTGTGAAATCTGCCGCGACACAAACTCAGTCATGCTTTTTGAATTCAAAAAGTGTGAGAAAGTATTTTTATTTATTATAAATTCACTCGATAAATCAAACACTACATATTGTATTGACCTGGTTTATATTGTAATACAAAGTAAGAAAACAGAAGTGACGAGGCGGGCTCAGTCTGGCTAATCTTACATGATCACTGAACATAAGAAGAGTTTCCTTTCAGATCATTACAGTATTCTCAACATCAGTCTTCAGTATTTCTAATCTCTTCCTGAAGTGTCAGTAACCACTAAGAAACTTCATATTTAACTTCACTGCTCCTTTTCTGTGAATGTCAGCAAACTATCAGTTCTTTGTTTTGCATCTAAGTTTTGGGGATCATTTCCAGTTTTGTTAAACAGGCTGAGCACTCAAACACACGAAACTCTTCCAATTTGTGCTTGTTTCTCACATATACTTTTGTGAGGCACTTCACAGGATTTGTCAAACCAACACTTCAAATTTTTAGCACCACCTTTCTCCCCCATCCTCACACAGTCTTCTCCTTCAGGATTATTCCCGTTGTCCGTCCAGTTATCAGGCTCGTTTGTCTCCTCTGTGCCACTCCAAAAACTAAGAGAACTAAGAGATGGGGAAATAAAATAAAAATTAAACTTGTGATAATGGAAGAGGCCAAAAAAAATGTCCGTCTGCTGAAATGTTTGTTCATAAAAACAACCGAACCTCATTTCCAAACGTGTGTCATCCACCCATAACCAATCAGACTCTTTCTTTGAATCCGTCAGTCCAATCCAGAACTTGTCTTCATCAGTGGCCATTTTCTTTCTGAGTGTCAACTCCAAGAATCTCTGGACAGGAAGAGTTGATGGAAATGACGACATGGTTTACAGTAAGAGTTTGAGCTGTGTTTAAGTGCAGATGAAACACAATTTGAAGCCGTAACAGTGTATTGATTGAAACGCAGGACAACAAAGCCAGTCTACCACATAACACTATTTCAGCCCCACCTGTTCGTCTTCACTGTCTATCTTGACGAGGTCTCCTCCTTTCTTTTTGCAGTTTTGCCTGCTCTCATTCCAGGTTAACTTCTTGTTGTAGAAATGGTAGCACATTCCTCTGTGAGGCTCCCAGTCCTCTTCACATTTTGAACATGTCCCATCTTTCAGAATCAGAATCAAACTTTATTCGCCAATGACAACACATTGGAATTTGACATGGTTAATACGCACCAGTGTAGGCTGACAGACAGAAGTCACTTAAAGTGCATTGTGCGACAAGGAGGACTCTAAAAGTCGATTATAATAAATAAGCTAAAAACATAAAATAAGTTAACATGAAATGAGCTAAAAAAAAAACATTAACACACACACACACACACACACACACACAACACAACCCAACACAACTTTTACGGTATAGTAAGTGCAAAAGTAATACATTATTGTCTGTGTTATCTGTCAGTCCAGTACTGTTACCATCATATTAGTGATTAGTAAAGGCTGTAACTGCATCAGGATCTGCATCAAACGATATAATAAGAATAATAATAATAATAAACTTTATTTATAGAGCACTTTTCTTAACACGTCACAAAGTGCTTTACAGGAATAAAACAAATAACAATAGAAAATGGAATGAGAATAAAAGAAACACAAGTTAAAAGCACACAGCACAAAGATATAAATGTGTGAAGAGCAAAATCTGTCATTTACCTTCAGAAGGTGGTTTGCAGGAGGACGGTGTGGTCTGCACCTCGCTGCAGGATCTGATGTGAGAAATCCGGTCTATAATGAAAAAAGACAGAAAGGATTTTACTGCTCTCCGTTTATCTTATCTTTATCTTTTCTTACATATCATACTAATACAGAAAAGTAACAAGTTTCACAGACGTGCCGCCTGGCTGAGAGCTTAGATTCTTCTTAACAGTGTTGTGCTCAGTCTCTGAAGCTATAAATGCACTTTTACTGCTCTTTTATTAATTCTCTGTTTAGTCAGAAAGTAACAACAAGTTTGGCAGAAACATACAGTAAGATCACTCCAAAATACACCAATCAATCAATACCAGAGATCAGTTGCCTGTTGAAATTCATTTGAGGAGGGATGCAAACAAAGTGGGTGCTTTTATAGAGTTTCAAGCCCTTACCAGTGAGATTCTTCCTCACAGCGGCGTGCTCGGCTGTCAGCGCTTGGAAGCTTTTCTTGGTTTGCACGTTGTCATTATCTGTTTTTTTTTTTTTTTTTAAACACAAAGCAGTCAATCAGGATTAAACCTTCCTCTGCTGTTTTTACATTCCACTGGCAATTCAATCAGTGCTTGATAACGACTGTGAGAGGGACTGTCAAAAGAAACTCCTTCCCAGATTATCAGTGTGATTACGTTTGTGTCAATATGTTAACTAAACCGGATAGAAAAACGTGACATCTGTGAATTCTGGCGGATTTTTATGTTGCAGAAAAAACATCCATAACAGATATTTTGGCTTGGCTTAGTGTTTTTCTGCATTATTAAAGAATTCATAATAGAAGAATCTGAAATGAAGTGAGCCTCAACATTATTTTCTCAGTACAAGCCGTTATTTTGTCTGCTTGATTTGTCATAGTCTACTGGGAAACAGCGTCTCAACGCTGTTTTCTGAGCGCAGATCATTTCTTCACGCTGACGTATTTCAAAACAGCCGTCGCAGCACACGATATTTGAAGAAACACATTTCACAGGAACCCAGAGCAGACTCACAGAGAAGGCAGAGAGCGACGGCAGCCGCTGCCAAGAGAACACAGAGGAACACCAAGGCCACTTTCTCTGGCTTACAGCCGCCTGCCGTGACCTTTGACCCTGCAGTTGACCCCGCTGCTTGCTGGGAAGCATCTGTTGAACAGTTAGAACAGGATGAGTTAGTGGAACTGGGAATCGTTTTGTTGTTTTCTTTAGTGAGTGGGTACTGTACATCTTGTATTTTTAGTTTTTTCTTCTTCGTTGGTCAACAGCAAACAGGAAGTTTGAAGCAGTGTTCCTCTTTAGTAAACTGGATGTTTGAACAGATGAATAGGAGTTAAAACACTGAATGCAACTATTCATAAGCCATATAATCACTGCACTTTTTCCACAGCTGTTTTAAGTCACAATGAAACTGCATTTTGAGAGCATCTTGGGTCATTAATGTGATGTATTTCCTGTTGAAACAGGATGTTGGGGCGGGGCATAATGTGGCGAGGAATAATACAAAAGAGATATCACAAATAAATAACGGTTTTATTGGTTGGATTTTTTATTTACACTTCCTGGTACACGATGATGTCACCACTGAAGATTTTCTGTTTTCAGGGAAGTAAAAGTAATGAGATTTTGATAGAAAAATACAAGAAAATATTTTCTTTTTCCTTTTTATTTTGGCATAAATTGTCAAATAGGTGTCATGGTATGATAGTAAGAATGAGCTAAAAAGGCGAAAACATCATTTTTCATTTCAGAGTGACTTTAAAGAGTCGACCAAGGACACTTCCTCATTCTTTTTTTTTTTTCCTGCCTGACTTACTTTCTGACCACTTCTCTAATATTCACTAACCAGCAACTAACTTGAAACCCCACACCACATGCCGAACCACATGCCCATAACTTAAATCTCATTATAACCTCTAATTCTCAAAAGAAATGGGGTATAGATTAGGGAGCACATATTAACTATTAACTATGGATTTTTCCTCAATATCTTAATAATTTCCCTCAATAATATGTAACACTAGCACCTTATAAGCCCCATACTGAGTAAAGCACACTAAGATCCCAATTATGTTCCACAACTTCCTTACTGACTGGCTATATGCAATAATGAGGCTATTGAGGGAAAAGCCATAAAGTGGTTTACTTGTGTATACTTGATTATGACTTGTTTACTTGAGTACAATAGTGCAAAATAAGGTGCTAATAAGTGGTTTGGAATGACTAATAATGAACCAATACACTACTAATATGCATGTTAATAAGAAACTTATTAATAGTTAATATGTGTTGCCTAATCTAAATTGTTACAGGAAGTGGTTGCCTAATTTCTGTGTTTTCTATTCTTGTGGGGACTTTCAGACGCAACAAGAACACTCCCTAACAGCTAACATTAACCCCACTAATGCACTAAAACACTTTGTACCAACATTTTCCTCATCTTTCCATCCTTCTCAGAGCGTTTTGGTCGATACTTGGTTGTTGTTTAGGGGAAACCCACCTAAACAATAGAGTTCACCCTCCTTTTAAGGCTGATGTAAATCTTTATCATGTAAATTCCTAATATACGTCATTGTAGGTGGTTTCAGATTTAAAACTTATATGAAGATTTGATCTTTTAAGGGGAAAAAAACACAAATGAATGCTTTTTTCTGAAAATAAAGTTGATTTTTGTTGATATTGGTGGTTGTTTTCCTCATGGTGAACACTGACTGGAGGTCAAAGTTCACCCACCTTGTTTATTTAGCACAACATCGTATACGTACCGAGCGGGGCGGTGGACGGGTCGTCATGCTGAGCTTTGCAGATCCGGACTTCAGAATACGTGGTTTCGTCCGCTGAGGAAACTTTCCCTGGAACACAAAGCACCGAACCAAACTACTGACGGAGAAAACTTTACTTTTGAAATAACCTGTGTGGCTGTGGAGATTCTATTTTCCATTTATTCTCAGCATTTACATTTGACGTACAGTTTGTTACAAGCATTTCTCATTACTGAGTTCACACTTCATGCCTTTGGCACCAACAGTGTTCTGTTTTGGACCAAACTGTGAATGAGTTTTCATTGCTTTCACACAAAATTTTCTAAATCCATGAATTGTCACTCAAAATCAACCAGCACCAAAACTCTACACATCTATAGCTCACTTTGTGAAACCATATATACTCTTTGAGAATCTGATAAATGCATGGTCAAAACCTCACATACAAACTTAAATGTAACCTAGTTTTATCAAAATGTATGTGTGTCCTTCAAAGAGTTAATAAAATTCTAGTTAAAGTGAAAATTATTACAAAAAGTAGATATTCAGAGACCAGAGACGGACAGTGACACATCAGACTGGATCAGACATGCAGGAGGATTTTTGTTTCCAGGGAGACCAGAAGGTGTGATGCTGCTGAGAGCATGAGGCCAGATGAAGAAGACAGGAAAGAGTAAAAATAAGTAAGTAACTAGTGGCTGTGGTGATTTTTTTAATTTTTACTTTAAACTAAGTCAATGTTACTGTATTATAGTGCTGGAATTTTCATTATTTCCATTACTCTTTTGTTATGTGTAATTTGTAATTGTGACGGTCCCCTGGCTTGTTTTCATGTTCTGTGTTTTTTGTTTCTATAGTGCAGCAGGTACCTGGAGGGCGGAGTGCGATTACTGTAGTTGGAAGCACCTGGGCCCGGCGCTCCCATGCTATAAGACCCCGCCTTTCTGGCTTGAGAGTCCTTTCTTTCTGTTCTCTCTCTCAACCGCACATGGTTGTCTTTTTGTTTGCAGCTATACAACATCTTCCTTTCACACGACACCCTGCACACATGCATACACGCACCCTCGCCACTGACTCTACTGACGAACACACCTCATTGTTTCCTTAGTTTAGTTTGTGTTCATGATTATTTACGTTATCTAAATAAATTATTCATTATTTGGCTTTCAACCTGCGTCCCCCTCTTTTTTGTCATGGCTCCAGAGCCAGGTTGTGACAGTAATTTTGCAAACAACAACTTTATTTTTCATTAAATTTTATATATATATTTCTTGTTGTTAATGTTGTGGCTCTTTTCATTGTTTTTGTGTGTAAAGCACGTTGTTTTCCTGTGTATGAAATGTGCTATTCAAATAAAATATGACTTGACTATGACTTAACCGTCACATGTGAAAAAGTATTTTCTGCTGTATTTCTGCTGTTTCTACTGAGTTTGACTCTTTCTTTCCTTTATTCTTACGTGGTGTCAGCATCTTATAAAACAAGAGAAGCATATTACCTATACGTATTTTATGTATTGATAATATATTTTAAGACTTTGTAATACCAGACCAAACACTCAGCAGATGACAGTATCTGCTGTTTCAGTTGACTGTCTTCATTGCATTTTGTCCGTGAAATTAATTGTTTCATCAAGCAGCGGTTGAGAGTTGAGAAAAAATGAACTCAGTACTAAGAAATGCTTGTAACCACTTAAAAACTGTAAGCTCCGAGAATTGTCTTTTGTCTTAAGATGAAAAACAGAAACGAGGGTCACACCTCTACAAAATGTTTAAAAACCTTGGTAGTATTCTTTGAAATGTAAGAGAGTAAGACAGCTTTCAACAAGGAACTTAAGGAAGGAAGGAAGTAAATTAATCAGTCAATTAATATGACAGATAGATAGATAGATAGATAGATAGATAGATATATAGATAGATAGATAGATAGATAGACAGATAGATAGATAGATAGATAGATAGATAGATAGACAGATATATAGATAGATAGATAGATAGACAGATAGATAGATAGATAGATAGACAGATAGATAGACAGATAGATAGATAGATAGATAGATAGATAGATAGACTAAAAATCAACCAGTCTTATAAGAATAAATCGTTAAGAAACATGGTGTAAACAGAGATGTCCTGTATCAGATTTGAGACTCACCCCTAGATTTGCCCTCGGCCCTTTTGGGGCTCTTGAACTTCACATCAGCGTACACAACAGCAGACATTATCACACAGCTGTGAGAACATTGTAGACGTTACTAAGACTAAGACACAGTCCCCCAAAATAAACTTCCCTGCTCGACACAAGGAAGAGGAGGAGGCGTAAGAAAGTCTTCTTCCTCAAAATCACCTTTTTTTTGCTTCTTTTAGCTGTTTTGATTGCAGGCGTGAACTTCCCTTTTGTCTAGGCAAGCAAATGGTTTATAATCTGCAAGGGCGACCAGGGCTGTACAGATAAAATGTTGGCCTATTTTGAATGTAGTTTGAATTTAGGAAAAGGTGAAAACCCTCAAATGATTCACCAAACTTTACCATGTAATGTTAGTTCAGAAATACCTCTGTAAACCACCATTTTATTGACATGATGAGGAAGAAAGGTCAATTTTAGTGGAAAAAGTGCCAAATAGATAGATAATTAATGCAATAATTTTGCCCAGGGACCCCAATTTGGAGTATTTTTGTTTTAAAAATGTGTAGAATTGTCAGGCTGTCTGAACCAAAATTTGAATTCTCTGAAGTGGAGAGTGTGAAACATTGAATTAAAATCACCATTTATTATAGTCTACTAACCCCTGGTACATCATAATCATATTTTTTATTATTTTATTATACTATAAAATTCCCCTGCACCTCCCCTTATGAACTGACCTGTGTTTTTGATCATGAATTTGATTGACATTTGAAAAGAGCAACAACACTTGAAGTTTCACATAATTATCCTGTACTGTTATCATTCATTTATATTTTGGAAGGTGAATTACTTAATTTAATTTGTATTTTAATAACTTTTCCAGTTTTCACAGCACAGGTCAATCAAGGAAACTATAAAAGAAGGAAAGGTCTTTTCTAGTTTCCTTGAGGTCAATCCGGATGTCGACCGGAGAGGCGTCGCTCTCATTTCAGCCAATCAACGTAGAGAACAACTGACCGAACTGTCTGGCGACCAATCAAACGGTCGTATTCTCCACCAAGGGGCGGGTTTTAGTCGCTGATAGCGAAAAGGAGGCGGGGGCGCTTCCTTTCCTAGCCGAGTTGGCAGTTAAGCAAACTGTTACAAGGACGGTACAGACTTTGATAAAGTTTCTGCCCTCCGGTTTCCCGCTGCAGACATGGCTCCTACCGCGCAGCTGAAAGAGGCAGTGGCCGAGGTGCACGAGGGGATCCGGGCGATCCTGCTCGGACCTCCCGGGGCCGGGAAGGGAACCCAGGTGAGCTAACCTAGCTAACGTTAGCCTTAGCTGCGGAAAGGCGCATGGCCGACAGTAGTACGAGCTAATGCTAATGCTAATGCTAACCTACCTGTTTCAACCTGCTTCCATTGGTCATCGCAGCTACCTGCAGCTTGAACCGCTCTCTGAAAAAGCATTATTTACTGCATGTTTCTGACATACAAAGTCAGCTTAACTAGCTTGGATTGCATGATGAATGTCATTCATTCACTTGTGTGTTTGTTAGCTTCAAGGTGAAGTTACAACAACTTCATCAATATTAAACTCACTGCGAACAAGTGATACGCTATCAGAGGAAAAGGTACTGGGCTGTGTGGGTACAACCAAGCCACAGTAGTGCCACATCCTACACTGTGAGAATTAAAGCCCAGTGACAGGATGCAGCTGTGTGCCTTTATTCTGCCTGTGTGTCATATGGCATTAACACTGCAGGCCAGACTTGTCTAGCTGATAAGATGCCACGTCACTGAAGCCAGCTTATCTCTGTCTCACACACACACACACATCACTCTAAACCCACATCATGTACGTCATGAAGAGAAAGTAGAGCCCCTGTGACAGAATGTACATCAGTGTATATGATGTGGCATCAGAGTGGCATGGCAGAGGGTTTCAGACAACCTAGCATCAAGTGACAGTTCATCAGCTAGGCCACTTCCCATTCTGGCCAAACCAGTGTTTCAAGAATTTCAACCAGTCTCGAAATAATACGACAAACCTTGGGATTTACAGCTGCTAGACATGGATGAAATCATATTGCCTCACTCAAATATAGACCTACTTTTTTTGCCAAGAGGCTATGACATGAAAGAGTGAAACCTGTAAGTCTGACTGAAGAGAGTGTCTCCAGAACGGTTCTGAACAGTAAACTTCCTCACAATCAGAAGTCTTAATCGTGCCCTCACCTGCACATTGTAGTAAAGCTGCACAATTAATTGCGTATAATCATGTTCTGTCCTGATTTTAATTTCAGTCAGGTGTAGCATTGGGCGCTCTTTATGCTTGCAGTTTATTAACACCTGTGTATAACAGCACCAGTAGCAGTTGCAGCTGCAGCTCTAATTACACTGTTAAACCCCTCAGCCACACTGGGGGAACATGAGGGAAATTAAAAAATTATGCCAGTGCGCCTGTTTGCTCTTCAGGTTCAAGTTGAATGATTCTTGTTTCATCCGAGCTTATTTTTGTGCGTTTTTGCCTTTTTAGAGAGATCACAGCAGAGAGAGAGACACAGGAAAGATTCGGGAAAAGAGAGCGGGAGATGACATGTGACAAAGGTCCCAGGCCTGATCTGAACCCGGGACATTGTGGTTACACAGTATGTGTCTTAGCCAGCTGAGATGTTCCAACCCAGCTTGTTTTGGCTGACTGTCCTGTTCTCGTTCAAATATTTAGTGGTCAAGATGTTGATATAACATATTTGTGATAGTCATTTTGGTCCTCAAATCAAGACAATAATCATGATTAATAATTGGAATCAAACTACCTGGCAAAATAATTGGGATGATCATTTTAGCCATAATGATGCAGCCGTACACACTGTACCAAAGTCAAAGTATTTTAGGGACAGCGATCCCTCCCAGAGGCACATAGTTGTGGTCTGATTGCAAGACCACACTTGCACAATTCCCATAATTCAAAATTATTTGTGTTGTAACTTTGTAGAAGACAGAAACCCAGATGTCAGTGAAGTTTTCCTTATCACTAAAAATTGTCAAAATGGCCTTGTTAGGTCTGTGTATGTATTTCCTTGTCCACTCTTATCCACTCACACACATGCACGCTGGCACTCACAGGCACGTGCACGCTCTGGGCGTTATATATCTGCTGCTTCTGTCATCCTTGTTGTAATCTGTTTTTTCTTCTCTTTGTGACACTCCTGTGTAAGGGCTCTGTAAACAAAAGGTAGTATGTTGTATTCCTGGTATGTCGATGACTGTAGATCTGTGGTCTGAAGTTAATGTTCAGCACGACTTTCCTAAACAGTCTCACTTCTCACCACAGCAGTCTTCTCTCTGGCACGTTGTTCCCAAAATATTAGGGAGACCCTTCTTGATACTGAGTTGCACCTTCGTTTGCACAACCTGTATCTCATTTGTCGAAAGGCTCTTTATCTTCGTCTCCCTGATGTGACTGCATTAAATTTACAAGGCAAAATCAATAAAGGATCCCAACTTTCACCCGGACAGTCCGCTTCATGTGAAGAGTAGGTGTTCCTAGTATTTTGTACATTCATAAGTTGGGTTATATGCCTGTGACAACTAATTATGCTAGAAAACTAGGGTGGCTTGGCCAGCTCAACTTGTTTGAGATTGCACATAGCTGTAACCAAATAAAGGTAGGCTACATAATTACCACTACTGAAAACTGCGTCACAGCCACAGTCCATCTCAAAATACATAAGCCACTTTCACTGTTTTCCCAGCCGACCTCCACATCATGGTTGTCTATTTCCCAGCATAGCAGGTAGAATAGCTCACCAGTATTTGGCTGGTAGGTGTTGATAACTTCCAACTGTAATAATAACTAGAAAAGGCTAAATTTTCTTTAGAAAATTTAAGTGTGCTTGCCGCCCTTGCAATGCCCCTGCCCTTAGACTTGGCGTTCACTAGCTTTGCTAAGCGGTGCAGCATTGCAATTGTTAGCATTTTGACAGACTAGACTCAGTAAACAGAGCCAGTTGCGTTCAAAGGCACTGGGATACTTTTCTCATCACGCCACAACAACATGTTTGGTATCGAACGAATGTACAGATTCCCAGCTTTCCAAGGACCTAAAACGCATCACAATTCTAGAGCTAAACCTCACCGACTTTTGGAGCTATCTTACGCCCGCTTCCCAGCGAGCTAGCATAGCATGGCTGGTACCTACGTATTCGTCTGGATGTCTAGTTTCCGTTAATAAAAAAAGCTCCGCTCTAGCTTAAAAACTGAGCTCGTGAGAAGCTCCGTTAAGCGTCGGCCGACGCGCAGAAACCAGCATACTCTGCGTGTGTACCGTAGCTTCAGTTAGCTTCAGCTACTGTGTGTGAGAAACCAGCTAACGTCCCTCCCGATCTCCGTCTGTCCCACATGCATCAAGCCAGCCATTAAAAACTCTGCACTAGACTTTTAATCTACAGAATAATAGGCCAAATACATCCATACTGATCTGATTCTACCTTAGCTTCAGTTAGCTTCAGCTACTGTGTGCTAACTTACCTCCCGATCTCGCAGCGCAGTCCGTCTGTCCCAAATGCATCAAGCCAGCCATTAAAAACTCTGCACTAGACTTTTAATATACAGAATAAAAGTCCAAATACATCCATACTGATCTGATTCTACCTTAGCTTCAGCTACTGGGTGGGAGCCTCCCGATCTCCGCGGAGAAACAAGGACAAAACCAAACTTCAATTTCTGGCTCTGTGATTGAGTCCACACGGTTCTCAGGTTCTCATCCTTTTACAATGTCCCAAATGCATCAAGCCAGCCCATGTGGGGAACTCATGGTCTCTGTCGCCATCTGCTGGCTGTGTCGAAGCACTGACATGAATGAGCTCGACCATTTCATTTGTACAGCCTAGTAAGCTCATGCTACTGTTGCTTGCTAGTTAGCTTCAGCTACTGCGTGCTAACGTACCTGCCGATCTCCGCAGCGCGATTCCATCTGTCCCAAATGCATCAAGCCAGCCGGTAAACGGCCCCTCTGTCACAAATGCATCAAGCCAGCCGGTAAAAAACTCCGCAGTAGACTTTTAATATACAGAATAAGAGTCCAAATACATCCATACTGATCTGATTCTACCTTAGCTTCAGTTAGCTTCAGCTACCGTGCGGGGAAACAAGATGGCGGACAAAACGAAACTTAAATAGGACAAAACGAAAGTTAAATTTCTGGCTCTGTGATCCTAAAATTGAGTCCACATGGTTCTCATTATTTTACAATGGGTGTGTATTGCGTCTAAAATGGCAAAATTGGCATTTAATCATTAATATCTCAAAGAGCTTATGAGGGATCTCTTAGAAAAGTAATAGCACACGATTCCTCAATGAGCCGCACGTTTTGATGTCTCACATGTCTATGTACTGTAAAAACTGTAGGAGAAGCGTGCCCAACTTTTTTTGTCGGAAAAATAATAATAAGTATGTGAGATAATAAGAGTGTGCTTTGCCTACGGCAAGCACACTAATAATAATAAGTATGTGAGATAATAAGAGTGTGCTTTGCCTACGGCAAGCACACTAATAATAATAATAATAATAAGTATGCAAGATAATAAGAGTGTGCTCTGCCTACGGCAAGCACACTAATAAGTATGTGAGATAATAAGAGTGTGCTTTGCCTACGGCAAGCACACTAATAATAATAATAATAAGTATGCAAGATAATAAGAGTGTGCTCTGCCTACGGCAAGCACACTAATAAGTATGTGAGATAATAAGAGTGTGCTCTGCCTACGGCAAGCACACTAATCACTGGTAACATGGTGCCTCCGTCCCTGCAGGCCCCTCGGCTAGCGGAGCAGTACTGTGTTTGCCACCTGGCCACCGGAGACATGCTGAGGGCCATGGTGGCGTCGGGCTCCGCACTCGGCAAGAGGCTCAAGGAGACCATGGACTCTGGAAAACTGGTAAGATTTATGTAAGATTTAGGCTCATCTGTTTCTGTCTGTTCGTGTGCGTGTCTCTTTTCTCTCTGCCCTTCTCCAGTGTCTCTGAGGCTGCGATCACGTCACAGTTCTTCATGCTCAATTGCTGCTCACATAAATGTTTTTATTTCTTTTATGACAGCTCATATTTATTCTACAGTAGAATGTAACCTACATCTGATACCAAGATGAACTGACAGCAGTGTTCAAAAGACATGCATGTGTGCAGAGCAACAATGACAAAAGATGTCACATCTGTTTTTGTTTCCAACCCGTCTCACTCGCGCTATGCGGCTTTTGAGTTCTGACTGAATTGAGGTGTCTCCCCAAATACCAACCACGTCGGCTATTTGGCTTTCTTTCTATTGTCGGCGGCAAAATGTGACACCAGAAGTATGACAATTGTCTCAGATGTATGACAATTGTCTCAGATGAATGGCGTAAGATTCACTTTTTTATCCAGATTGGAATTGAAAATATTCAACTCAAGCTAGTTCACACTCATTAGAAAACATCAGATCTGTCACGTGTGAGGATCTCAGTTTTTTTTAGTCATATACCTCCCATTAATTTCTAACAGGGCTTTTTTTCGCCTGCCCTTTCCATGCTTTTTGCATTCCTGACAGCATCCCTGATCAGTAATTATCTGTTTCTATGCACCTGTTGCATAACTCTTTGTCTCTGACCTTTTCACAGTCTCAGCATGTGACTGTTGCTCATTGTGATTTCTCAGAACCTGTGTGTGTATATCCATGACATGTCTGTTTGTCATCTGTCTGTATCTACATCCACAGTACAAACAAGTCTCTTTTCTGTCTTCATACAAAACGGTTCCATTTATTGTCATGAGGGAAATTCAGTTTGCGAGGCCAGTACAGGAAATGGCGCTCATCAAACACACAAATGAACAACACACAACACGTTGTTGACTCACGGCTCATGTGGATCTTAGACAGAGCTGCTGCTGTGCTGGAAGCAGCAAATATGGACGTGAATGATATGAGAAAGTCTTTTTCTTTCACCCGCAGGTCAGCGACGAGATGGTAGTGGAGCTCATAGAGAAGAACCTGGACACGCCCCCCTGCAGGAACGGCTTCCTATTGGACGGATTCCCCCGCACAGTCAAACAAGCAGAGATGGTTAGGATTTGATTCAACGTCACTTTTCCATACCGCTGTCTCACAATGTGAAACAAAACTTCCTAGAGTGCAGTTTTTCACCTAAAGTGACCTAAAGAGCGCAAAAAGTACTTGTACAGGTCAAAATGGGAATTCAAGCTCGTCAGTCAGATTCATTTAAACCTGCAATAAGCGATTTCAGACCCTGTAACCAATCCTGTGTGCTATGTGGAGATTTCCGTGAGACGTAATAATATAGACAAATAGCCACACACGCGGGTCAGCTGTGTTGTTGTTTTCACCTCTTTCCTAAAGCTTGTTGTTACACTAGCTCGTTTGAAAGCGGTGCTCTCCCCCTCCCATCCCTGAAAACAATGCTGGTAATGGCGGAATCGATGAAGCAAGCGAGTAAACTTGTTACTCTTCGCTTGTCATTGTGGGACATGTAACCTTCAGCGGGAGAAAAATCTGGCAAAGCGAGACTGGTAACCGGAGAAATTTCTCCGTTGGTACGTTTATTTTAGCCAGTAGCCTTTATGCAGGGTTTGTCCTTAAGGGCTGCCGTCGCCCAGTAGCTTTGCTGTGCGGTTTCTGTCACCCTCTACTGGTCGGACAGTCACTTAGTGTAGCTTTAATCACAATCACAGTTTCTCTCTGTGACATTGGTGCAGAGAGATATCAACACCTTACTGAGTGACAATACAGTGTAGGGAGACAGTACAACATATACTCTGGACTGGTATGAACATATCACTCTACATGTTGTTGCTGTCTCCTGAAAACCTCATAACTCCAGTTTTGTTGTTTTAACCAAAATGACTCGATGTTCTTCTGTTGGGATCATTATGAAACCTTTTCAAAACCAATTAGATGAGCTCAAAAATAAATGGAGGTCAAGCTGAAAACAAGGTGGTTTTTCTTAGTTCTCGAAAAAAAAAAGATTTTCACTTGATGACAGCAATATGTTCTTATGCCTTTTTTACATTTTAGGCATTTTACTCTTATCCAGAGTGACATGAGTCGTCGTCATATAAGAGACGAGTGCTAGGAAAAGAAGTAAGAGCCAAGGAGAGGGAAGGGATTTTTTTTTTTTGCCAAGCACCATTAATCGAATCAATATCAGCCATATTTTATATTTACCTCCCTCTGTTTCTGTCTTCCAGCTGGACGACTTGTTGGACAAGAGACACGAGAACCTGGACTCTGTGATCGAGTTTGCAGTTGATGACTCCCTGCTGGTCCGCAGGATCTGTGGCAGGTACGAGCCGGAGGGAGCGGGAATTAATTATTTAAGACGAGAGCGAGAATGCCATTTGATTTATTTCCCAGGTACGTACCCGGCAGACACTGATAGCGTATTATTTGCCAGCTTGGTGCTTCTCCTCGGACTGAGAAGCTCCTCATTCTGTTAGTCCACCCAGGCAACTCCATTGATTCATGTGGAAAAAAAGAGTCTGGGACAGTGAGATAATGTTGGAGGGAAATGAAGCGTGAAAGCGTGCGATTAATGGGGAAGGTGGCCTGGGGGTTTGAGAGAGAGCGTCCCGGGACTGGAAGGTCGCAGGTTGAATCCTTCCAGAAGTCGGCGTGTCGCTTCCTGCTGAAATGTGTTTGAGCAGAACGCCGAACCCCCCGCCTGCTCATTGTCCGACTTTTCTGTAAACTCCTGCGGTGAAATGCTGCATGTGTATTGTGGATAAGTGAGGAGGACAAAATCCAAATTACCAAGTGTTTAATATGGCCTTTTAGTGCTGTGCAAATCCTTACAGCTGTAACCTGATTTTGTACATCCATGTCTAAACTTCGTGTTACAAAACAATTTAAAAACTGTTTAACAGAACTCGCTGTACTTGAAAACCGACTCTGTTCAGAAAACAGGCGGCAGTGTTTTCAGAGACCTTCATCTGCGCGCGTGTCAGTGGTTTAGAAACCGCAAAGACCTTTTGTTGGCGTGTGTTTGCCATTACCGCACCATTTTTGTCCCCTTTAATTCACAATAACCGCCCTATTATGTGCGCCAAGCTGAATAGAGAACACTTCTAGTCGGTCTGCAGAGAGCCATCTCTCTGTCCACGGGGGTCCTTTGTGAGGAAGTGGCTGTCTGCAGTCTTTTGAAGCCCAAGTAGGACAAGGGCAGCGTGTGGGATGTGAACAGGACTGTTAAACTGCCGGTGAGTCACTGTGGCTGTCTGACCCTCATCTGTCCTCCTCCTCCTCTCTTCTACTCTCCTGCTCCCTGTTCTCTCCCAACCTTGTCCCGTCCTCCACCTCCTCTTCATCGTCTCCCAGACTAATTCATCAGCCAAGTGGCCGCTCCTACCACGAGGAGTTCAACCCCCCCAAAGAGCACATGAAGGATGACGTAAGTCGTTTTCACCATCAGCCCACTTACAGCCACTTCTGGCCAAACTGCCTCCTACCTAAAATGACAGCCAGACTTCAAATTGGCGAAGCTGAGAACGTTTACAGCTAAGTGTTGTGACTTGCTCTGAATGTACAAAATAACAGGGACACTTAACTCTTTCCATGAAGCACACTGATGAGGTGAATCCAAGTAAAAGCCACTTTCCCTTATTGATTTTCCTGATTAAATCTATACCAATCAGAAAGAAGGAGATGCAGCAGATGAGTTAGAGAAGGATTTTTAACCTTTGATACAATTGAGATGTTGATTGTGCAAAAGGTTGCTGCAGTTCAAATATCAGGAAGATGTCCCTAATATTTTGAACATTTGGTGTATTTCTCCATTTGCGTCAGTGGTTTATTGAGAGGGGGAAAACGTTTTACAAGGTGCTGACAGATTACCTTTTCTTTTTTTAATTAAAACTGTGGGAAAAAGTGTGTCTGCGCTCAAAGATGTTATTTATAGTTACCAAGGAGTGGTATTTGAAGGAGTAAGGTAAGTCTGTGTAGGTCACTACTTTAGAAAATCTGATGGGCATTGCACTGCCTAATGCTAGACAGAATGAGAGTGAGAGTGTCTCAAGTGCAATAAATATACAGGAATTTGTCTTGATGGCATTGGTGCAGAGACATAACAGAAACAGTACCAGCTAACACACATGGTGCAAAGAAACAGCACCTGGATCTGTTCCCCAGCTCCCACAGCTGGTACTTTTGATCCCCAATTTACTTCATTTAAATAGGTTACTTTAAACAACGCTGTGTTTCTGGGGGATTGTGCATCAGACGGACTGTGTGTGTTTTTCTCTCTGTATACATGTGTAACGTGTGAAACCCGGCGGCTCATCTGCAAACAAAGCACCATTCACAGCGACACACAATCCCCCGGCTTAGAAAGGAGGGCTGCCAGTTGCATGAGCTCCTGTTTTTATATTGACGCAACAGAAAAGGATTTGAGCACAGCAACAAGTGGTGTGTGTGTGTGTGTGTGTGTGTGTGTGTGTGTGAGGGAGAGAGAGAGAGTGAGACTCGGTTGGGTTGCAGTGCGAAACCAAGACGAGATCAGTGTGGAGAAACTAAAGAGCACTGACCTAATTTTTAGACAAGAATTGAAACAGTGTGTGCTATTATACAGGCTTTTACAAACTCAATCATGTCATCTGTTTTTCTCTTTTTCATCTCTCTTCATTTCCTCTCTTTTATCCATCTCCACCCTGCCTGCACTTCTCTCTCATCCTATTTCCCCCACCTTGTTTTTCCACTTTTTCCCCTCAATTCTGATTTCTTATTTTATCCTGCTGTATCCTCTCTTCCCCTTCTCTCTCCTGCACAACTCGTTTCTCCTTTGTCAACTTTCTCACCTCCTTCACAACTCACCTCTCCTTTCTCTCTCTCTGTTTTCTCCCTCCCTTTCTCCCTCCCAGGTGACGGGCGAGCCCCTGATGCGGCGTAGCGACGACAACGCGTCGACGCTACGCTCCCGCCTGGACGCCTACCACCGGCAGACGGTCCCTCTGGTGCAGTACTACAGAGCCAGGGGGCTGCACGCCGCCATCGACGCCGCCCAGGCGCCCAACGTCGTCTTCGCCTCCATCGTAGCCGCCTTCTCTGCCGCCACGGAAACCGCCGCCCGAGCCTGTAAAGACCAAGTGTTCTTCATTTAAAAACTCTCCTCTTCCTCCCCGTGTCCCCTCTCTCCCAAGCTGCACACACCTGTTCCTTTCTTTCTTTCGGGGTTGGAGATTATGCGAGAGTCGATCAAGTGTCACAGTGGCAACAAAATGTAGCGACGGTGCATGCGTCACCCAGATGTAAACATGTAAGATGGAGACATCCTCAACATGGCTTTAGCAATTTTGGAAATATATTCCAGTTTATTTCTGTAACCCTTCATCATAAAAGCATGTCTCAAAAGACTTTATATAGAACGAATGTACCTACATTCATGAGCACTTTATTAGGAACACCTGTACACCTGCTTATTCATGCAATTATCTAATCAGACAGTCATGTGGCAGCAGTGCAGTGCATAAGATCATGCAGATACAGGTCAGCAGCTTCAGTTCATGTTCACATCAAGCATCAGAATGGGGAAAAAATGTGATCTCAGTGACTTTGACCGTGGCGTGGCTGTTGGTGCCAGACGGGCTGGTTTGAGAAACTGCTGATCTGCTGGGATTTTCATGCACAACAGTCTCTAGAGTTTATACAGAATGAGAGTGAGCGGCAGTTCTGCGGACGGAAACGCCTCGTTGATGAGAGAGGGCAGTGGAGAATGGCCAGACTGGTTGGAGCTGAGAGAAAGGCTTCAGTAACTCAGATAACCTCTTTACAACTGTGGTGAGCAGAAAAGCCTCCAGAATGCAACACGTCGAACCTTGAGGCAGATGTCACTTTGGTAGCCGGTTGACATTGAGCTGAAAGCCGATACCTACCCAGTATTAGTATGGTGTTCCTAATAAAGTGCTCGGTGAGTGTAGATCGAACTAATCAACAATCAGTCACAAAACAAAATGAAGCAGTACAGTATGTTGTTGCTGTTACCTCTGCCTTTCATAAATATAGAAATGAGACTTAACAATTTGACATTTGGCATAACAGAATGCCACGAATGCCTCTAGTGAAGGCGGGGTTTCTCCGAAATGTGTTTGAACATATTGATGTTCGTTGCATATTGTTTGCCTTCACTGGACAGGTTTGTTTTGCTCTTGTATAATCTGTTTCTCTGCCCTTTCCTCTTCCTCAGTCTCTGCTTCTTGTCCACTTAGAGCTCCAAACTGTTCTTCCTTCCTGCTTTACTTCCTCTTTCTGTACTTACCTAAAGGCAGAAACGCATTGGAGGCGTCAGACGCACGCATTTTCAAACTTGCCAGACATTCTCAAAACGCAGTTGGACACCACTACCCCCAAAGCAGGTGTTTTGCATGAGGTGTCGCTGTAACGCTGTAATTATTGAGCTGTTTTGAGGCAAAAGGACATGATGCAACTCTCTAATGAGGGTATTATTGCTGAGAAGTAAGCTACAGGAAGCCAGAACAAAGATAAAACCCAAAAAACACCTCCAAACTAAGTGGGTAATTTTGCTAGCAACATACATTTATTGAAGTATATGGAAAAAACGTGAACTCTGTGTAGTCCAGCAGAAGCAGACTGTAGAACAAGGAACATCTTCCCTGTCGCTCTAAAGAAAATGACACACTCATGTTTCCCATCACAGATGCAGGTTCCAGTGCGTTTGGGCCTTTGTCTTTTCCTCTCACCCAGGACATTCTTCCTTTTTTTCCCTTTTTTTTTCTCCTTCCTTCTCTTCGTCCATCAGCGTAATCTACTGTCTCCTCTTCTTCTTCGTGGCTCCTGGCCCCAGCACTCCTCTTCTTCCTCCTCTTCCTCCTCCTCTCCACTTGACTCCTCGCTGCTCTCAGTATCTTGGACTCTATGGATTACCTTTTGGACATTAGAGAGACTGTACTGGTTAAACTGTAATTGAAAATGTGATTGATGGCAATTGATAATGCAGTGTGCCTTTTACTGTGAAATAGACTGTGCAGTACTTGTACTATAGAAAATATATTATAGCCCTTAATGTGATAGTCAGTGGTGTGACATCAGCGCAGAGCGGTCTCTGTCTGGACCAGGTTTACAGACTGAGTTTTGGTAGCAGCATGCTGTTGGCCATGCATGTGTTTTCCAGCCTGTTTCTTTTCTCTAATTAGACCAGCTGTGTCAGAATCTGACAATCGGGAGTGTTGATTTGTGGTCAGACCTGGGCCAAATACGATATGCGGGCTTTGCAAAAAGTTTAAACAATCACAGGAATATAAACAGAAGCGGCAAGTGCTCGAAAATATCCCAAACTAAAAGGTGCACTTGAAAAAAATTCTGAAATTGTCAAAATTCGAAGAGAGCCATACAAGACTTATTTCAGGCACTGTTGGCACCCAGAGGAGGAGGGTAAAGTTAAAAAGCCTTTATTTCAAATTAGGGCAAATCTAGGGCAATAAAAAACACCAGGGCAATAAAAAAAATGCTGACCGGTTTGGGAGAGAACCAGCCACACCCTGAGGAAGACCCTGCACGTGTTTTTTTAATTGCCCTAGATGTGCCCTAATTTGAAATAAAAGGTTTTTTTTAACCTTACCCTCCTTTTCTGTGCAAGAGTGCCTGAAGTAAGCCTCTCTTTCAATTTTGACAATCTCAGGAATATATGTGAGTCAGCTGAGTAAACCTTCCTGCAGTTGACAAATCACCTGACACAATACAGTAATGTAATAAAGTGAAACTCTATCGATGCCCGTAGGTAAATGAATTATCCTGGCAGGGTAAACTCCAACCATCTGCTACGCCAAGCAGGTCAAAACAAACACAAAACTATTTGCTCGCAAACAGTATTTCATCCAGGTCTCGTCCGGTCACATGACCGTGTGAACGCCACTGTGGCTCAACAGGCAAACTGTGTGGCGTAGAATATTTTAAGCAGACAGGCACAGCACTTTTTTATTCTAGGAAGCCTAATGCATACGGGACTAGCTGCCCCTACACATTCCCCGAGTCTCTCCTTAATTGTTAATGTTAGTGGTAATGGATGTTTTATGAGGCGTTGAAACTGTCCAGAGCGTTTTCCCTGCTGTTCACTCCAGTGTCGTCTAGTGTTTGGTCCCTGGATACGGATGACAGAGACCAAACTGTAGGGAATACTGGGAGAATTTAAACGCAGCTAGGTTTCACAGTAGATATAAATAGAACCAACTTTTTGGCAAATAAGCTTTCTGGTCAACTAACCTTTGTGCAGTGACTTCTGAGTCCTGTGTTTAGTGTGCTGCAGTGCATGCTGATGCTTTTGAAACGGTAAGCTAGTTTGTTTTGACCTTCACTAAACATAGACTTTACTAAATTACCATGCACTGTAGTGAACTACATAAATACCAGATGCACAAAACGTTAACCTGCTACCAGACAATAGGAAAGTTAAAGAGCCAAAGAGCTTATTTGCCAAGAAGTGTTTCTTTAACATCAAAATAGTCTTGTTTTGTTGTGAAGATGCTTTAGGAAAACCGCACCCAGGCCATTGGAGTCTCACTTGTTAACTGAGTTTAATCCAAATATGTGAGTGAAGATGGCAAAGTAAAACAAAACAAGTCATTTCAGGACTATACTATTGGAAATGTAGAGTAATCTCAACGTCAGCACTTTGTGTTCAGAAGGCTTTCAGACCAAGAATGTAGAAGTTTTAGAAGTTTATCTCCCCCTTTTCTCCCCTGAAGTCTCTTTTGCCTCATTTCAAGTCTGTTTTTAAAATTTGGGAAAATGTGTTCTCTCTCACATCAGTGTCCAGAGTTCAGGGGCCAGTTGGACGAAGTTAGTTTAAGACTGATCTGAAGTTACATGTTGTTGGGAGTGAAGTCGGTGTCTTTGTGTGCGGAGCCTCTGGGCCCGTTCTCACAAAGCCTCTCACAGCAGGAGCGCCGCTCTGAGATCACAGTTTATGTGAAAGGAATCAGATCAAAGAGACGAGTTGACGGATGTTGGTCACTCGGCCTCGAGCAATAAGTCCTTCTAGGAAATGTTTTGACTCTGGGCCTTTTGTTGGCCCAGACGGTGTTCCCAAAGGCGTCTTTTTACCAGTCACTTTGTTCCACTGGTTTGTGCTTTTTTCCAAAATGACAAATCTCACCTACTGTTGATTGATCGTGCAAAGTTGAAACAAATTATGATACTTTCTGAAAAACGGCAAAATGAGAGCAGTAGAAAAGATGATCTCCTGAAGTTAAGCTATCTTGACTGATCAACTTTAAGTATTTTTTCCCCCCCAAAATGGATAAATGACACTGTTCAATTGGACAAAGACGGCTGGGTCTCAGCTCGGCTCGGGGTTCGTCTCCCCTCTTCCTCCTCCACCTGTAGGTTTGGTGCCGCTCTGCACTCACCTGGTGTTTGTTTAGTGGAAACACAATCTTGCATGCAGACTGTGTCACCTTCAGTTTCCCCCGAAAACGCTGATGCTTCTCTATTCTCTGGGGGTTGTTGTGAGGAAAAACAATAGCAGATGTTCAGCGGTCCCACTAGGCCGTTTTCAGTCGTATATTTAGCTCGACTAGACAACTTCATGCTGAATTTCCCCCCCAACCGTGTTCACTGTGCTCAGTGATGCCTTTGTTCCTTTTTTTAATTAATTTTTGAAAGCTGTGAATGTATAAAGTTTACGTTGAAGGTTAATTTAGTTGAAGGTAAACAGAAAGCCTGGCTGTTTTTTATGAACTGTAGATGACTGTTACTTTTGAATGTGCTACTTTAAAGCGGATGAACGCTGGAACCCTAATTGCACTCAGAGATGGACAGTAGTAATTTACAATGTTCCTACATGTCTAAGAAGACACTGTAATGCTAATAATGTCCATTCCTCTTCATAATTCCAGCATTTGAATGTCTAATGTTTGATGTCTGTAATTCACCCAAGACTTTTCTTCCCCTTTCTCTCCCTTTGTTTTCCAGCTGGTTGAATCCTGTGCTGCTCCATTCCCACCATGGCGAAGGATTTGGAGGGAGGGAGGGAGGGAGGGAGGGGGGGGCAGATGGTTGGATGGTTGGATGTTTGGAGGGAGGGAATGCAAACTAGAGGGAGTCCTGATACCATACAACTTAACATTAATTTTGCAGTGCTGCTGGACTGTGTGTTGTCGGTGCATTACTGTTTCCGGTGCATTCTGATAGGAACGAGCGAAGCCATCTTATTCTAATATTCCTCATGTTTCCCCTTCTAATAAAACTCAAGATGCTTTTCTACAATCACCACATTTTGTGCAGAGTGTTTGTTTTGCTCACCAGGCTCTCTCACTTTGCTATTGAGAAGCTTTACTCCCTAAATATGATGTCCACAATTTTAGATGGATTTACTAAACATTAGAGAGACTGTACTGGTTAAATGTTAACTGATTATGTGATTTACAGTATGTGGCTAATGGAGACTGCTGATGTAGTATGCCCTTTACTGTAAATTCGACAAATCACATGTTTTGTTCACCAGGCTCTCACTTTGCACCGAAATGAGACGCATTAATGGACACAATAATAGATGGATGGATACGGTTGGGTTGGAAAGTAAGCACATTATGGGTTACTGTTGAAGTTATGAATCATCTCTAACCCTTTGTTTCCAAAATGGTGATGATTGGAAGATAGAATCGTGTGGTTTTGAAAATACTGACATACATTTCCGGTAGCAGGTTTTTTTTTCCCTTCCAAAATTATATCCAATCCATATATTTATTTAAATGGATTTTACATTAATATTTCAATTTATTTCAGTAATATCCATTCCTATATTTTGGAATAAAACCCCTCACTCTCTGTATCAAAAGGTAATAGAGCTCATGGATGAAAACACTGCACACAATTGCTCTTGGTAGTTGAAGGTTGGAACTTTTTGCCGATTTTTTGTCAACACATCTAGGCTCAGACAGGTGTGATTACAGTGGATTACTAACTATGGAAAAGATACTGTAGCTGTGGCTACTACTGATTGGGCCTTTCCTGTGTTATTTTTAACTGATAGGCTATCTGCAGTACCTTGGAACTGGGCACAATGGGATCTGGTATGTTTGTATAATTCGCCTTACCGCAAGAACCACAACGTTTCGCTTTGTTTTCCTATGTACACACACACACTCACACGCGGCTCGGCTTTACAGTAAAACACGACCTGAGGTTTCAGGGGAGGTGACGTCACGGGGTGGGGTTTCCGTGTTATCGGCGGCGTGACGTCACCGCGCGGGGCTTTCCTCCAGGACGTCAGAGGCAGAGAGAGAGAGAGCGCGAGAGCGAAGCGAAGCGAGCTGCGGAGATTACAGACTTTGCCGCTGCGCTCCCGGGGCGCAGGGAAGACTTTAGGCCGCTGAGAGCCACCTGGAAGCCCGCAGAGGAGAGCCGAGAGGCGGACACGGCAACGGGAGTGTCCACCGGGCGGTTTAAACGCGTTTTACAGCCTCTTGACACGGAGCAAGACAACCGAGGAGGAACCCGAGATAACGCCCCAAAAGCGGCCGCTGCGCATCGCTCCCCAGCCGCTCCTAACGAAGAAATCCGGTGCTGAAAAGCCGTCTCACACCCACCGAAAGGCAGGGTAAGTCTTCTGCTGTGAAGCCTTCCGCTGCCTGTACGGTCAGGTTTCGATTATTTCACCAGATTGACATGTCATGGGGTTTAAACGGTCTCGTCCCCCAGCCTGGACTACATGGAAAAAGGGGGCCGTCTCAGAGGGGGTGTAACAGTTTGCCACAGTAAACCCCATAGCACTGTTTTCTATATGATGAATCACTGGCATGACAGTCACATTATCTGCATGTGTCAGTCTGAAGGGTCAACACAGAGCAAAGCGACCCGAATTACCACCACAGAGGAAGAATCTAATACAACATGTCTTAAAGCTGTAATTTCCAGTCAGAGTGCTGCATGTCTGGACATAAACACATGCGTTATTGTCAGTAATAAACTCCTCCAGCTTGTCTGCATGTCTATACACGGCCTGTCTATGTCCATGCAGGATGCCGAAGAGTTACCTCATTCTCCTCTTCCTTTCCCTTGAAGCTCTGCCCTCCTGTCTGCCCAGGCTGCCACTCCCCTGGTACTGGTCCTGTTTGGTCTGAGGACATTGTGTTTCCTTATGAGGAACAGCTACAGTAAATATTTTAAAAGGTTACTTGGACAGATATCACAGATACCCAAGGAGGAGGTGCGATAAGGCCACTATTGACTACCACAAACACTCTTACAGGCCTTACAGGAATATAACAGCGATATTGTGTTGATTTTTTGTTAGGGTTGAGGCCAAAGTATCATTATCATGTCAATAAAGGGGGAAAAGGGTGATGACATTGTCTAAACACATGCAAAACAGAAGTGCAGCTTTGACTTTTGAACTTACAGTAGGCCTATCCTACTGTATATGAGTAACTGGTGCTACAATAAGCAGCTATCAGCTATTAGAGATTATTATAGTTGAGTCATTAAATGGTCATAACATGGCTTGCAGTGAAGTAAATTGGATATTGCATCTGTTGTGATTTTATCTTGTTATGTATACAGGACATTGTGAGCTACTGTGTTACTACACTCATACTGCAGTATAAATATTTGCTTAAGTAAAGGATTACTGTCTCCATAATTACCATGTAAGGTTCGTGAATGTTGGCTACTGAAGTTGTGACCTCGGAAAGTCTGAGGTGGGAGATTTGTTCAGATTTGGCGAAGGCGGATGGCAGGCGTGTAAATTGTTGTTTTGCCTGCACATTTTGACTTAATTCTAGGCTTAACAATGGGGACACAGCTGATAATTTTTCCTAACAATGGGGATTCAGTCCTCCTCCGTCCCCCCTCGATCGCAGACCTGGGCCAAACAGTAATTGCGGATAATTGTTAGCATTTGTTTTGTTGTGCTTGGTATACCAAGTGGGTGGGACTGGTCACACTGAGCCAAACAGTGAGTGCCAGAAAGTTTTGACTATTTGAAAATGAATTGAAAATACTTATTCTGTGATTGATGCCTCACCTGATACTGTCTGGATTATCCTGATGCAGTAAACCCATCTGGTGCTCCAACTGGACTTAAGAGTAATTTGCAAATACTGTTGGACCCAGGTCTGGTTTAAGGACGTTTCTGCCCCCTGAACCCTGAATAGCTTAATGTACACCAGCCTTTCCCCATGAAATGTTTGCTGACTGGCTACAGCAGCCTCTGAAAGAAGCATTTGGACACCGCAGGGCGCTGAGTCTCTCCAGTTTCAGGAGGGGTGCAGCTCTGCAGGACGGGGCGGCCGAACCTGCCGGAGGAAAAACCCTAATCTGAGTGAATGTAACCTGAACTAGTGTGGGAGCAGCTGGGTTTGTTTCAAAATGTGATATCATCGCATACTATTTAAAGAAAGTGACGTCTACTTCTACAAAATGAATCATAGCACAAAATAATGATCCACAGTTGACAAAATAACACGTTCACTGGCTGTGCTTTGGAGTTATTGATTGATAAACTTCAAGTCATGATATTTTCTTTTACCAAAATGGACACTGTATGCAGTGTTTTGGAAACGAAACCCTTCATATGATTACAGCAAAACATATTAATACATCATATGTCGTTATTAGCACACGTTTTGTTGAATCAATCAATCAATCATTTATTTGTCACATTGTAACACATTTCATACACAGAATGCTTCACATATAGACAAAAAAAAGGCAGCAGAAAATTGAGGTGCATTACTACACAAAGTAAAACCAACATAATAGATAAAAATAGATACTTAAGTTAAAATAAGTAAGAGGAAATTGCAGCAGATTACTACACAAAATAAAAACCCACATCATGGATAAAAGAGATATATAAGTTAAAATCTGAACCCAGAAGAAAGAAAGAAAAGAAATCGTACTTAAAAGCAGTGTTAGAAAGATGGGTTTTAAAAGTACAAAGTGTTTCAATCGCTCTCAGACTTTCTGGAGAATGTTCCAGAGCCTCGGGCTGTAAGAGTTGCACAGCAACAAACAAATGTGTGTTGATCCCCCATCCGGATTACAGATGTGTTAAAAATGACACATCTTTTCCAGGTGAATCCCAGACTGCGTGTCAGAGTTTCTGCTCTGGGCTCGTGCGTGAGAGCGTTTCCTCCGGCTCGTCAGATGTGCGAGCATTACCTCATCCAGAGGAGGTTTGGGTTCCCGTGTCATTACGGGCTCCGGCTGCAGACAATAGCCGGGAATTACACGCTCAGTTGTGAGCCGCAGTCAGTCTGCGTCCGCGCATTGTGCTGCTCTTTCCTTTTCAGAAACCTGAGTCCACACATCCAGTTTACTACTGTTACTGCTCACCTCATCCGTCTCTGTGGACATCTGAACAGCCAGCAGTGTGCTTTGTTTGTGCGTGTGTGTGTGTGTGTGTGTGTGTGTGTGTGTTGGAGGGGTGGGTCTCTGTGTATGTAGTGTGTGTGTGTGTGTGTGTGTGTGTGTGTTAAGTGGCGGTGTAAGGGCTCAGAGGTTTCGCTCTTTGCGACTGTAGCGCCTGCAGGCCTGACATTAAACATTCAACAACTCAGCAGTATGGCTCCTGAACGCTCCTCTAATTATAGAAGCTCTCAGCCTGATTCTCTCTCTACCTCCACCTTTGAGTGTGTGTGTGTGTGTGTGTGTATAAGAGAGAGAGAGAGAGTGTCAGTGGGAAACAGAGAGAGAGAGATAGAAAATGCTCCATCACTCCATTTGTGTAGCATTTGCCTTCTACTGCATATATTTTTCAAAAATTATAATTTTTTAATGAATTCTTGCTTAATTAGATGCAAGAGAAAGAGAGTGAGACTTTGACCAATAATCTATAATCTTTAACTTGATCTTTAACTTACACTTTGAAAACGACGAGTTTCTCTTAACACTGGAGGCAAATTTATTACCAAGGTGTGGCTGGGTGGTTTTGGCAATTGCTTAATCCATTTCCACTGAAGACAGATGTGTAAACACTGACTGTACATAACACACACGTTTTGAATATTTTATTTGAATCCACTAGATCGAATTATAATACAAGATTAAAACGGTTGGACTTTGTTTTAGGGCATTAAAGGATGCCGAAACCAGAGACTGAGCAGAACTTTGCAATACGTTTTTTTTGTTTTTTCTGGGACAGGCCTACACACACACACGCACACACACACACACACACACGCACACTCACTGACAGACGATCTGCAGCTCTTTTGTTTTTGTGTTCAGCAGGCCAGGCGATGAGGTAACTTCCAGAGAACAGCGGCCTGCATGCCGGGATATCAGGCTGTTTTGTTTTTTTCCAGAGGAAGAGCTGCTGTCTGTATCTCATCAGTCAGCCTCCTGAATCACCTTATTCACCAAATACAATCAATATACAGGGATCTACCTGGCTGATGATGAATTGTCATTGTATTTACATTTGTGTATCTGTGTGAGGAACACTGCAAGGAAACACTGTATATTGACACTTTACATACTAACACAGTACTGACACATGGAAGGGCAACAGGTTTTCACATACAGTGAAAACAGACAGCAGAGGATAAATCAAATGTATTAAAAGAGCACATTTTATACAATCATTCAAGCCAAACAACAACATTAAAAAATACATAAAATAATTGAAGGGATAAGTGTAAAACATTATATTACAAAGAATACACGTATAAATGTTGACAGTAGGCATGTCAACAGTAGGCAATGTCATGTAGTGTCATTTTTTTTCTGACTAAAAATCTCTGGTCAACCAATCATTTTTTTTCTCCAACCAGTGAACCCATCAGTGTTTCAAACTGCTGATTTTTCCTTTCATAAACAAAAATCATTATTGAAATCAAACCCAGAGAGTGAAAAATGCTTAATCTCCATGGTGTGTGTGTGTGAGTGTGTGTGTATGTGTGTGTGTGTGTGTTTTATACCCATGAAGTGGATACTGTCTGTTATCTTTCGACCTGCCACAGTTTTCATCCTGTGTGTACGCAACTATGTGGTTGCCAATTAGGCACATATGTAACTGACTGACTCAATATCTGACAGCATTAATAGTGTTTATGTCCTTTGTATGCTTGTATTTATGTGGACATAAATAAATCTTTCCTGTGTGTGTGCAGATAACAACACCCAGACTTCACAGTCTTTCAGATAACCGGGAACAGACAGTGACCCACTTGGTAATCTAGTCAGCTTTTGATCTTTGGGCTGAGAGAGACAGAAGCATTTGCGTTGATGGATTTGTCCACTCAGACAGGCGCCGCTGATGGGAATTCTCTTCTTTTTAGTGAAGAGAGAGCGAGAGAGAGAATGAGAGAGACACCTGATTGTTGATCGCAGCAATTTAGGTCGACCCTAAGCATGTTGACCAAACAATCGACCAATAGAGACTTTGCAGTGCCGTCACAAATCTCCTAGCAACCACAGCTGGTGTCATCATGGAGGTCCAGGGGAGAATTAGCTGTGTGCAAATAATGTCTAAATATATACAGTATAACCAGGCGAGAAAGAGAGAGATACCTGAAAACAATAGTTGTGATGTGAGTGTCGGTTAATTCAGTAATGTTATCAAAAGTGAGTCATCTGATGAGGTGGATTTGTCTCCAAATGTAGGTTACTGTGACACAGAAAACTGTCTCGTCTTCAGCTCTAGTCTCTACTCCAAAAAACTCTGAGTTGTAGCTTGAGAAGAGTCAGCTCAGTTAACCTGAACAA